>NW_027187351.1:3785938-3818279 GCF_028583685.1 Petaurus breviceps papuanus
CTAGGCTAATGTGCACCTGAAGCCTGGGGTGGGGGAGGCTTGTTTTTCAGTAGATACTTCTTGATTGGCCAGTGAGTCAATAAGGTTGTTACATTCTCTGAGCCAGGAGAAGGCTATATAAGCCCTGATGTGTAGCTTTGTTTTTGGGACTCACTTTGAGAAGTGTTCTGTGATTTGATCTGAATTCTGGGAAGCCGTTGTTGAGAATCCCCCGGCTTTGAAAAACCCAGATTTGGAAACCCAGATGTTGACTGGGTATGGATGTAATGGTTGGACAGTTTGGAAATCTGTCTACTTGATCTGTTTCTGTCTTCATAATTCTGCCTGTATACTTTGAGGTTCAGGGTGCTGACCTTTTCCCCTGAACAAGGTAAACGATATATGTCTGACTGATTAAAGTAAGCTTGTTAACCCATTTTGAGTTGCTTTCCTTTAACAAAGCAGATCCAAGAACCTGTGGTAGCTGCAAACCCTGAGGACGCTTGGGGTGCTTGCTGCTACACCCTCCAAAAAGGCAAAAAATTAAATTAAATTAAGTTAACCTCTTTGCAACTTCTGCCCATTATTCCTGGTTCTATCATGCCACTGGACCCAGATGGCTCTGGAGGAAAAAGTGAGGTTAGTGACATTGCTCAGACCTCCTTCCCTCAAATCAAAGTCATGTCATAATTTTTCTGATGTCATGGTCCTCTTTTAAAACAAAGGACAAACAAAACTTGTGAGCAGCCTGAGCTACCTGAATGGGGACCCAGCCAGTTGAGTAACTCAGCTTGACCTCTCTCTCTCCTACTTCTCTCCAAAGGAAGGTAAATTTTGATGGCTGGAAGCTCTCCAGTCAACTTGGGGTTTACTGCCTAGATTCCTTCCTTCCTTCCTTCCTTCCTTCCTTCCTTCCTTCCTTCCTTCCTTCCTTCCTTCCTTCCTTCCTTCCTTCCTTCCTTCCTTCCTTCTTTTTGTCCTTCTTCCTTTCCTTTCTTTCATCTAGCCCATTCCACTATGAAGTTCATAGATTGGACCACAATAGGTCCTTGCTTGAACTCCACTTAATGGCTATAATTCAGGCCCCCCTGGCCTAGAGTAAAAGTCAAGAGTAACTGTTTTTCTTTTCACTGGAAACCCTGAGGGTCTTCCCCTCCCAGTTTAATTTTTTTCTTTTTTTTTCTAATTAAAGAGACCATTCCTTGACTCACTTCTTAAAGAGACCTATTCACTGAATGGGTGTTACCTTGTGAGAACCTGAAAAGGCCTTAGCCTAAAAGGGCCATGGTCTCTGACTGTATCCTGGGCCATCTCCAGTCATCCTGATGAATATCTGGCCACTGGACCTAGATGGCTCTGGAGGAGGAAGTGAGGCTGGTGACCTTGCACAGGGCTCCCTCACTCAAATCAAAGTCAACAGCAAGTCAAGTCATCATTTCCCTGATGTCATGGTCCTCTTCAGAAATGAAGGAGAAACACAACAACCGTTTGGGGGCAATAAAATCAGTTTAATATTTCATCCATGTGACAGCATTTTAATACTTCCAGCTAGCCATCGTGTCAAGTCAAGCTGACACTCATTTATTAAGCCCCTACTATATGCCAAGCACTGAGTTAAGCATTGGGGATAGAAAGAAAGCCAATAAACAATAGTCCCTGCCCCCTCGGTGAGCTCACCATCCAATGGAGGAGAAAACACGCAAACCACTTTGTACAAACAAGAAATACACAGGATGAATTGGAGATGATCTTAGAGTGGAGGTGCTAACATTAAGGTGACTACACAAGGTAGGATTTTGCCTGGTACTTGAAGGAAGTCAGAGAAATAAAGACGAGGAGGGAGAGAATGAGGAATAGTCCATGAGCACACATTCTAAGTCTCTTCTTCAAAGCAGAAGTGCCTAGTTCCTTCAACAAATACATATTTAGCATAGTGTCAAGTCCTCTTAGCATGCTGGTTGTCATTTTCTTAATACACTCCAGCATGTCAGTGCCTACATAGTATAATGGATAGAGTGCTAGAATCAGAGTCAGGAAGGCCTGGGTTCAAATTCTACCACAGATACTTATTAGTTGATTCTTATTAGTTGTATGACCCTGGGCAAGTCATTTCTCCCTGTGCTTCAGTTTCTTTGATTGTAAATGAAGTAATTTAACTTGATGACTTCTAAACTCACTTCCAGATCTATATCTATGATTCTATGATCCCATGTAGCCACCCACCAGGATGCCAGGACCTAACCAGCACAGGCAACTTTCCATTTACTCCACTATCAAATGTATATCTTTGCTCCATTCTGACTTCCCAGCTCTCTCAGGGAACAGTAATCAAATAAATAATACATTTTTACTGGGAAAGATATAATGATATGCTATCTTATGGCTCCACTCACAAGCCCTGTGACTACCTAGGCCCAATCTCCCTTCCCCTGGCTCACACTCCTTAATATATATTGTTTCCCCTAGTAGAATATAAACTCCCTGAGGGCAGTGACTATGTCAGTACCTCACACAATGCCCATCCCATTGTAGGTGTTTAATAAGTTCTTGTTGGCTGATTGGTTAATTGAAAGAGATTGGTCTATCCATCCACTGAACAAACAAAATGGATAAAGAATCATCAAATATTAGATGAAGGCAGACAAACAACCCACCTAATTAGTTCCTTAATATGTATAGCCAATTAATGAACGGGGCCTAGAACTGAGTAGGAGATTAAGCTGAATCACATTTGGGATATTTTTAACATCAATATTTTCCAAGTGATGGTATATAGCTGCAAATTGTGAACCCCAAACAAGAAACCCATTACATTTTAGTACATGGAAAGATACATAGTGGTCCACCATGTTGCCCACAGTGACCTGTAGTTGAAAATAATAGTTAGCATTCATATAATACTTTAAGGTTGATGAATAATTTAGAAATACTATTTTATTTCATCTTTACAATGATTTTGAGAGATAGGCATTATTCTTATCTCCATATTACAGCAGAAGAAATGAAAGACAGGCTCAGTTAAGACTTACTCAAGATCACACCACTAGTAGTGTCTGAGGCTGGATTTGAACCCAGATCTTTCTTACTCCAGGTCCATTATAGTATCCACTGCACTATCCAGCTTCCCCTCATGCCACAGGAGAAATGGCATAAAAGACATCATAGAGCACATGTACATCTAAAAAAGGAGATGACCCAGTCATGGAATGAGAATGAGAGACAACAGATGGACAGCCTGAGTACTGTCCCTGAAATAACCAGAAGACCTTCAGAATGTTGGGTAAAAATCCTCCATGGAGAACATATGGGAAAGCACAGATAAGAATAATGTACAATAAGAAAAAAGCTCACATTTACATAGCACTTAGAGGTCTGCAAAGTGCTTTACCAGTATCTCATTTTATCCTTATAACAACACTGAGGGGTAGATGCTTATTAATCTTCCCATTTTTACAGATGAGTAAACTGAAGCAAACAGGTTGAATGGACTTGCCCAAATTCACAGTTAATAAGTATCTGAGGCTGGATTTGAACTCAGGCCTTCATGATTCTATTCCTGACTTTAGCTTTCTATCCACTGTGCTCCTAAACTGCCTCTGAAGAAAGCATGGTGGAATTTCTATCTGTGCCAGTAGAGGGCGTACCCACAGTGATGAAGGCACAGATCTCAAGTATCAAAATTAATGACCTAACCTAGGCTCCCCCCCCCCAAAAAAAAAAAACTACCCTTCTTTCAGATTGGAGGTGGTCGAGAGGATAAGTAGTACAGAAATGGCATGTACCCTTAAATACCAGCTCTTGAGTATATGAACCCCTCCCAAAATGAACTTTATACATGCCAAAGTATCCCCATTTGGGGTATGGATATCTGGCCACAACCTAAGTGGAGTACAGTGTCAAGGCTGATTTGTTGGAAAAATTCACCCTTCTTTAAGAGGCTGCATTTGTCATTGCTGATACAGAGAAGTGCTAACACAGATTTGCTCCTCTGAAAAAGGATATAGCGGAGAACATTGCCCCTTGTGATGGGACAGCTGAAGAGGTATAATTTAACAGCTCTCAGAGGCCCCGTCACCGTGGTGATTGAGGTGGACAGGAGGTATGGAAATGGCCAAGTCCTATAAAGGACACAAACAGGTGGAAGTTTGTGCTAGGGGGTGGGCCGAGGGCCGGGGGATACAAAAAGCAGAAGGCCAGCCTTTTCGGGGCAGAGACCAGGAGATGGGAGGGAGAGACAGAGCCCTAGGGACAGGCATCCCAGTACTGAGGCAAAGAGAGAAGAGAGAGGAGTTGGAGAACCAGAGTTAGATGAAAGCTAGAGAGAGAGAAAGAAAACAAATTTATTGGGGGGAAATTTAAGAGAGCTATTCAGCTAAAGACAATGACAGACCAGCATATGTAGGTAAAGAAAATAGATGATAGTAAATCAAGGTGATTTGTCAGTATAGGGCTAGAAAGATAATGGCAAAAACACAAGAGAAAGGCAGAAGGAAAGAAAAGAGGAGAAGCAGGGGGGAAAGAACAAAGAGATGAGAAATCACAGTTATACAGCTAATACTCAAACGATCTTGGTAAAAGATGTTGATAAATAAGTATGGCTGCTACAGGTCTAAACCCTTCGAAAAAATGTCAGGTGGGGTAGCAAAAAAATTCTGCTTCTCCAGGAGGGAAAGATCAGATCAGAATGGCAGATAGACTGAGGCAGGCAAATCTAAGTAGCTAACTACCAAAGTCAAAATGGGAGGGGGGGTGTGAAATGTAGGAGATGGAAAAGGTGAGAAATAGGAGGGGGAAAACCCAAAGGAGAGACTGGCCCAGAAACCTTTTTAACTTTCTGCAAGAATCTTCAAGGCCCCCAAACTAGGCCAATTCGCTGACTGACATTTCTGAGCTCACCAGCTGCCGTTTCCTTGAGAGAATTCTGACGGGAAGGCAGCAGAATCCAAGCCAACACAGCCAGCTCTGAAAAAAATAAATAAATAACACCCCCCCCCCCTGAAAATCACAACCCAGACACCTCGATGGGGGTCTGAGCCCTTCCAGGGGAAAAATGCACAGAGAGAAAGAAGATCCCGGCAACTTCTCCCCAGGTAATTTCTTGAGCTTTTCCCATGTGCTCTTCTCTTCTCTAATTATCCTCTAGCAGTTCCTTCCTTTGCCCATCTGTCTTTCCTTTCCTTTCCTTTCCTTTTTTTGTTTTGTTTTGTTTTGTTTTTGTTGTTTTTGTTTTGTTTTTCCAAGCCCTGAGGTGATCTGCTACTCTCTTCTGAAATCAGAGAGGCAGTGTCTATAGCAGCAGGTGAAACACCATGTTCTCAATCTCTCTCTGTGTGGAAAGGGGCAGGGAGATTGAGGTTGCTGACTTAGTCAAAAGTGGTTACCATGATTAGGATGGCTTGGCTGAGTCAAGTTCTCCCTCTCAGAGCTGGGAAAGGGGAAAGGAACCAAAAAACACTTTGGCCCTATGACGACACTGGGTGCAAATGCATTGGTTGTTTGTGACAAAATAGACAATGTCCAAAGAGTTGGGGGATGGTGGGTGGAGAGACTAATAGCTACAAGGAATCAGGGGAGGTACCTTTACACTGAATTGATAAGTGAGGAGGAAAGAGATCTTGCAGTGGTAATGATCCTGAGTCCCTGGAGACTTATTCTATTTCTTTTACTTGAGTTTGTCAAGAGGAGCTAAGAAGGGGGGACAATTGGAATAAGATAGAGGGAGGGTAGGGCAGTGCAGCTAAAAGGGGTGAAATCAATTTTATTTGTACAGTTTTAAGAAACTTTTTTTAAAAATCTGCCTCATCAGACAGCTGACAACTTACATGATTCTCAAAGGAAGCAAGGTGTCATGGAAAGAGGGCCAACTTTGGAGTCAAGATCACTGGGCCTCTGGCGTAACATAAGGGAGTGAGCAGACTAAGGGCAAATCCCATAAATTCTCAGTAACTCCAGGCAACTCTAAGACTGTAAATTACAGGTGGGTCATGCATCTGCATTTGTGGAAGGAGTTACCACATCAGAATTCCCTCCCCAGATGGGTCCAAACCAAAAATCAGAAGACTGTCTTATGTATGTAAAGTAGCACACATTATTGTAGAAAGTATAAGGCTAGGAAGGGAGATGAGGCCCTCCCTTTAATAAAGACATAGAAAATGGAGCTTACCCAGCTTGTGTAATGTCGCCTCTATGTAATAAAACAGAGATAAAGACTGAAAAATAACCCCAGGGCTCAGTTTCACCCAGTCATCCCTTTTTAATTTTATCCTGGAGCAATGATTTCACCAGTATAGGGAACTCTGTGAAGCAATTCCTTCTACTGATACCCATTAGTAAAGTTATGTAACTTGCCATGGGTCACACAGCCCATAGACGTCAGAGGTAGGATTTGAACCCAAGTGTTCCTGACTCCAAGACTGGCTTTCTATCCACTATACCATGCTGTTTACCCCAAAGCTTTTATTAAATATGGGACAAGACCCTACCTGGTCTAATCAAGTGATGACTGGGGATCAAGATGCCATGTGTTTAGGCTCAAGAGGACTTGTGACTTATTGTATGACCTTGAACATGCCTCTGTCTTGTCCTTTACACACTACAGGAGGATAAAACTGGAAAGGTAGACTGTCTCTTTCTTCAAAGGTTCAAAGTATTTAACATTTGATATGTTGCCTGTTGTTTAAAATGCTTAATAGTTGATGGGAACAGGGTTGGTAGAGGGGGTAGAAGCATGTCTTCAATGACAGTGAAGACTGATATTATCCCCATTTAATAGGGAAACCAAGGGAAGCTGAAGTGAATTTTTCTAAGATCAGTGTTGGTTATATAGCTGACTGGAACACAATTATCCTGATCCCCAATGAGGCACTTTTTTCCCTTGGACAAGCCACAATTCTTACACTCTAGATAATTGAATAATAAGCATAGAACTAGAAGAGACCATTTCGTCCAAACCCTTCATTTTAAATGAGAAAATTCAGGACCAGAGAGGTTGTGACTTGCCTAAGGTCTGAGGCAGGATTTGAACCCAGGTCCTCTAACTCCAAAACCAGTATTCTTTCTATTCCACTGCACTGCCTCACCTAACAATTCAGAAGATGGGGAGGGAGGGAACTGGAGGAGAAATAAGAGAATGTCACATAAAAAGCCATAGTTTTGAAAATGTCAGTATAATATTACTGCAAAGATACTTTTTCAGTGAATCCTACAAGATATTATGGATCAGCAAACCTATCATTTTTTTAATATACTCTAAAGGGAAACACTGGGCCTTAATTTACCTCTCTCCTATACCAAACCATGGGTGCTACTTTAGCTTGAGATTTGGGGAAGGGAATGCTAGCCAAACACATCTATCCCTAAAGGTGTGAATGCCCAGAAGTCCAAATACTCAGTAATCTCTCCATTGGCAGTTAAATGTGTACATCTCTGCTCTTGGTGTATTGGTTTGTGTCATTATTGGCAGGACGGCCTATAGCCACACTCTTAGATATAGATCACAACTTCCCTGTTTCTCTCTGATTTTTCTATTCCTCTTCCCTACTCCTTTCCTGTCCCCCTGCCCTTCACTTCTAGGAATATCAAGACATCAGTGCCAGGGCTGTCTCTGGAAATTCTAAGAATAAGAATTATCTCATGGGTAACAAGAGTTTAGAAAAGTGTGACTCCCTGAGCCAAGAACTTGCAGGCCTTAGTTCTCTCTCCATATTCATTTTTTCTGGGCTGAGTGGCTCTAGTCTTATACAGTGAATACAGGGAGGGGAGAGACACAAGCTCAATTTGGAGTCAGAGGACCCAGGTTCAAATCCCATTGGCTGTGTGGCCTGACTTGAAACAAATCTTTTAATGATCTTGGACCTCAGTTAACTCATCTGTAAAATTAAAGGGGTTAGACTAAATGGCTTCTCTGTCCCCTTCTCATTCTAAATCTATGATCCTATAATCCTAGTCTTAATGTTTTCTATTTCCCAGGAAGATGGGAAGCAATTGACATTTACTTCAATTATAGCAGATATACAAGAAACTTTTTCTATTATGGATTTGTTTAATATTAATAGAAATCCTCTTTTCCTTCCCTCCAACCCCCATTTTCTAGTTCATCTTTTATCAAAATGTGTCCATTCAAGAAGCTCTTTTTATCCAACCTAACTCCCTAAAATCACAGCATGCTAGAGAAAGTCACCATGGTGATCCTCTAGTCATAGGGGAGGGCAGAGATCTGGAACTGGAAGGAATCTCAGAAGTAGGCTAGTCCAACCTCATCATTTGCTAAAATGTAGAAACTGAGACCCGGAAAGGGTAAGCAATTTATCTGAGCATAGTAAGTGGCACAACTTGGTTTTGATTCCAGAGAGTCTAATGCTAGAGCTGGTGCTCTTTCCATTGTACCATGTAGCCCAACCTCACCATTCTGCAGGTAAGGAAACTGAGACCCAGAAAAGTTTGATTATTTGTCTAAGATCACATAATGAATCAGCAATAGGACCAGGAATTGCCAGGTCTGACTGCCAACCCAGGGCCCTCCTGTTACAATCCTAAAAAGTCAGTGAATCCTTTCTGATTTTCCTGTGATTAGTATTTCCAGATTATTCTAATTTGGACCACTAATTTGCCTCCTTGTTCTCCCCAAACCCTGAGAGCCTCATTTAGGTCAGGGACATTCTGTTGCTCTCTAATATCCTGCCCCACCTACAACCTTCTTGAGCTGGGAAGCAGGTGCAGGCTGACGGGTGATGACAGATGTCACCACCCCAAATCACTTCTAACAAAGATGGCGCACCACCTCCTTGGCAGGATGGTGGTTTCCACCAGTTGCTTAAGGATTGCTCTAGTCTAGGATGCCCATGAACACTTAAAAAAGGAGGTGGAGGGAGAAAGATTCACATTCATTGACTATCAAATAGCACTTTCTGGCTCAGCCCCAGGAAAGATATGGTCATATACCACGATGTTGCTGTCCTCTGGATGCCTTTGAAGGGAGGACATGGAAAGTCAAGTGGCTTCCTAGTATGTTTGCTGGCACACTGGTCAGCTGACCTTAAGCCCCAGACAAATAGGACATTTTACTGCAATGAATTCTAGGGAAGTTTTTGTTCTATGGAAGGTCACCAAAAGACTCAGTAATAAAGATGCCAATGCCTCACCTCATTAGCCCCTAAAACCCCAGAGATGTAGAAGAAATGTAGTCTTCAGAGCAAGAGTTTACATTTCAGTTATGTATCACCACAGATATAGCACTAGACCTGGAACCAGGAAGACTTGAGTTCAAATTTAGCCTCAGTTACTTACTATCCGTGTGACCCTGGGCAAGTCACTTTACCTCTCTTATCCTCCTCACTTGTATAATAGGGATAATAATAGCATGTTATGAAGATAAAATGAGACAACATGGAAAGTGCATTGAAAATGGCAAAGTGATATATAAATGCTAGTTATTGTTATTATGAGAGAGGGAATGGCCAAGTCCCAATTACACCTGAAAATAAGCAGCTCCGATGATTTTCTAAGCTGCTTCAGTAAGCTTTTAACAAGTTTTGGGATGCAATATGTGACTATAATATGGTTAAGTGTATGATAAGGAAAAAGGAGAACTAGGCTATATTTCATTAGAAATTCAGAAAGCTAGAAATGTAGATTTCTCCTGAAAAAAAAAATCTTTGGCCACACAACTCACTTCTTGTGATTCAACAGAAATCAAGCTCCATTAGTATACTCACTACTGTAATAGTATTCTGTTTACAATTATTACAGTTACAATTATTATCTCATTTATTCCTCAAAGCAAACCTAGGAGGCAGGTGTTATTAAGATCCCCATTTTAAAGGTTGGAAAACTGAGGCAAATAGAGGTTAAGTGACATGCCCAGGGTCACACCTCTAGTAAGTGTCTGAGGATGGATTTGAACTCAGGTCTTCTTGACTCCAGGCCCAGCGCTCTATCCACTTCACCACCTAGCTGCCCACTGTCAAAGGTTGACCTCACATTCATTTTGAGGAAATACATCTGGGTGAGTAGGGGGCATTTCTCAAGAGAATCCTACCACCTCCACCAGATAAAGGTACTAATTCTGAGATTTGAGACACTTATAGAATCATAGCATGTCAGAGCTAGAAGTGATCTAGGAAGTCAATTAATCTAATGCCTTCATTTTGCAGAGAGGAATCAGAAATTCATAGATGTTAAATGACTTCTCCAAGTGGGTTTAAAGCCAGTAACTTGGTAACTTCCAGGCCAAGGCACTCATACCATTTCCTAGCACTTAGCACTGGGTTTGGCATACAATAAGTTCTTAATAAGTACTTTTCATTCACTTATTCATAAGACTATAACTTTAGAGCTTCAAGGAGGGACCTTATAGACCATCTACAATCCAATTCTAAATCTAGAAAGGCTAAACAATGCGGTATACAAATTCGAACCCAGAGCCTCTGACTCCAAATCCAGGACATTTTTCTACTGCAACATAATGTCTTCTCTATATTAGTAGAGAATTCACAATGATTTCTGACAAGGGGGCTAGACTGAAGTTTTCCTGTGCTGGGCAAAAATTTTCTTAACTGATGATACAAAATTAAGAATATAAACTATAGTGTAGTCACATGCCACCATACACCTCGTACCTGAATACTGATAACCACCTCCTCAGCTAGGCAGTTTGAAATCATTTAGTACTGCTAATCTACCTCATACATCTTCACCATATATGCAAAATATTTTATTGCATTTTGCTCAGCCATAAACTGAGTTACCTGATTTATTTATTTATGGCTCTTTCTCCTCTTTAAAATTCGGTTCTGTTTGCTATTTTCCTACTTCACTCCTCCTAAGCCCCCCCCCATTTCTTTTATATTTGGTTCTGCTTTCTGTAATTCTCAATAGTAAAATGCTTCATGGTCTATTGGGGATAGAAAACAAAGAAAAGTCCCTTTTAATGTAATAAGAAAGAGAAAAAAATTGAACCCATATTTCTTCATTGTAGTGTTAATACCCAGTGAAAAACACAGAATATATTATTTTATTGCTGTAAATCCCAGTAGTTAGACTTATTTATGGGAGCCTCTATCATAAGACCCAATTTTATGGCAATCGGGGCTCAATAATGCACGTGCATTCTGAACTTGGGTCTTCTGCAAAAAGATTATCAACCCATACTTTTAGAAGTAACAAGCCTACTTTAAAAAAAAGAGAACATGAATCAAATTTTGGGTGGGATATTTAAAATACAATTTTTAAGAACTCTTAGAATCCTTGGAAACACCCAAAATTAGTAATGTCATTAATTTCAAATTATCTCACCTCAAAGCAGTTTTTGTGCAGGAAGGAAATAAGCGTTTATTAAGTACCAGGCACCATGTTAAAGACTTTTACAAATAGTATCTCATTTGGTCCTCAATCCTGTGAAGTGGGTGAGGGAAACAAAAGTTAAGTTGTCCAATGTTACAGAGCTAGTCAGCATCAAAAGTTGGATCTGAACTCAAGTCTTCTTGACTCCAGAACAAGCCCTCAATCCACTGTGCCACCTAGCTACCCCTAGTAGAAATAGCAGGCAGACGATGAAGTGACTTGCCCAAGGTCACACAGCTGGTAAGTGTCTGAGGTAAGATTTGAACTCAGAATTTTCTAGCTCTGGGCTCCTTAGTGCCTACAACACCATCGAGCTTTCTTGGAAACTCCTTCCCTCCTTCTACCAACACAACTATGGCTCAATGTCTCTACTTAGAATTGCCTTAGGCACTAAGAAGTTAAAAGTGACTGGGCCATGGTCTCACAGTTTGCATGTGTCAGAGACAGGACTTGAACCTAGTTCTTCTTAACTCCGAGACTGACTTTCTATCTACTGTGCTATGCTGCCTCTCCTTACTTACAAAAAAATTTTTGTTTTTAATTTTTAATGATATCTTTTCTCTTGGCATCATTTTCATTTCCAAATATTACTTTCCCTACTCAGTGAGCAATCTTTTGTAACAAAATAGAGGCAGAAAAGTTCATCAAAACTAACCAACATATGAACCAAGTTTGACAATGTGTGTGTGTGTACAGATACACACACATACACACACATATATAAATATCCATATCTATCTATAGATAGATTAAATAGATATAAAACATAAAGCACGTTCTAGGAACATTAGTGATCTAGATTATCCTTGGAGAAACTAGGTGGTATGGTGGATAGACCACTGGCCTTGCAATCAGGAAGACTCATTTTCCTGAGTTCAAATCCAGCCTCAGACATTTATTAGGTATGTGACCCTGGGCAAATCACTTAACCCTGTTTGTCTCAGTTTCCTCATCTATAAAATGAGCTGAAGAAGGAAATGGCAAACCACTCCAAGAAAACCCCAAATACGGTCACAAAGAGTCAGACACATCCAAAACAATCCAACAACAATAAAGTTATCCTGGTACAGTGGTCTCCATCCCACAAGGTCAATGAAGGAAAAGAGGAGAAAATTGTATCTTTTGTTGTTATTTAGATACTAGTTATTTTTCTCTTCTTACTCTCTTGGTTCTGAATGTTTTTCAATTGGAGTTCCTTATTAGGGCCAACAGAGATGCTACCATGAAAATTAAAGTCTTTCTGAACTCTGGTCAGATTCAGACTCTGGAGAAATTATTCAAGAAGGAAAAGAATCTGTTTTCATTAAGGTTACACGTGGCACTTTGAATTGATACGGTTCCTTTCCTCTGTGAAACTCAAAACCCTTCACATATGTTATCCCTTTATCTCTTTAATCTTCAGCCCCCACCCCCTACCCAGAAGGACTAGATACAATTACAGGACTGCCATTTACAGAGAGCAGGCAAAGGCTATGGGGCAAGAATAAGAAGCGGAAAGGTCAAGTAATTTATCCGATGTCACACAGGGAACAAGTGGCAGGTGGAGATCATTGCATGATGGGATCATAGATTTAGAATTACAAGGAAACTAAAAGCATCTAGTGCAAGCTTCTCATTTTACAGAGAAGGAAACAGAGGCCTGGAGAAGATGCCCATACTCCCGTATTCTTTTTTTTTTTTTTTGGAGGGGGGGAGGCAGGGCAATTGGGGTTAAGTGACTTTCCCAAGGTCACACAGCTAGTTTTGTGTTAAGTGTCTGAGGCTAGATTTGAACTTAGGTCCACTTGACTCCAGGGCCAGAGCTCTATTCACTGCACTACCTATCCAACCCTCCAGTATTCTTAATAGATCTCATGGGTGGGGAGCCTGTGGCCTTGCAGTCCCATGTGACCTTCTAGATCCTTGAATTCAGTCTTTTGACTGAGTCCAAGTTTTACAGAACAAATCCTTTTACTAATAGCATTTGTTCTGTGAGGTTTGGATTCAGTCAAAGGGCTACTCTTGAGGATGTAGAGGGCCACATGTGGCCTCAAGCCCACAGGTTCCCACCCCTGAACCATTCCTTCTTAAAAAAAAAAGAGGTTAAATGGGAAAACCTTTGTCCACTCACTCCTGAAATGTCCTCAGAATAAAGCAACTGATGGTGATGAACAGTGAAGTTGACATTAGTACTCCCAACCATGCATAATTTCCATTTGCAAAATCTCATTTAGTAATTGCCTTTTGGACCCAGCACAATTTCTTCTGTCCCCTTTTCTAATCTATTTCATTATCATGGTCCCTTTAGCTTAGAGAATATGAGAGAGAGGGATTTGGTTCAGGCACAGAAATGTGACTAATGGTCAGATCTTCTATTTTGATAAGTACCTCTTTTCCTTGGGATGCAAAAGTTTTTGTGTGTTTTAAAGGAAATTAATTCTGTTGTGTTTTTTGGCTTATTTACACTTGAGCCATCCAGTGGCTGATTACTAAGAACCATGTGATGTTCCAGGGGACTTTGAAATAAGCTTTTAAAAACGTTTTGGTCAGAAGAGATTGTGTCTCTCTCCAAAGATAAAATCCAGGCTTTGGGGAAAGGGAGGAAGGAAACAATGTAGTCTGTCTAGTGGTAAGCACACTTGTTTGGAGACCAGAATCTGGTCTGGCTACTGGTTTTGTGTGTGACCTTGGGTGAATGACTTGTTTTCTCTAGGGTTTGGTCACTCACAAATTTTGAATGACTCCTAAATCTGACTCCTTAACACTTTTCTTATGCTATGACCTCACATATCCAAACCTTCCTTGTTCTGGAAGGCATGTACTTTAAGAGGGCACATTGATGTTGGGACTCATGATGAGCACAGGGTGATACAATCTCCAGACAGGAAGCCTTTAAAAAATGCTTGTTGGTTGACTAGGAGATACTGAATTTATGTGGCCCTGTGGATGTCACAGGATGTGTGACCATGTACTACCACCTTCTGCAATATACTATCTGTGGCACAGTGGATAGAGCACCAGGCCTGGAGTCAGGAAGACCTGAGTCTAAATCTTAGTCTCAGACACTTATGAGCTGTGTGACCCTGGGCAAGTCATTTAACCTTTGTCTGCCTCAGTTTCCTCATCTGTAAATGAGAATAATAAAAGTATCTACCCCCCCAAAGTTGTTGTGAGAATTAGATGATCTAATATTGGTAAAGCACTTTACCATCCTAAAGCACCATATAAATGCTAGCTATTGTTATTATTATCACAGATGTGACCTTAGGCAAGTAGCTTCACCTCTCTAGGCCTCAGTCTTTTCTTACATAAAATGAGGGAGTTGGACTCTAAGGCCCTTTCCAGTTATCAATAAGTTCATGAATGTAAAGCATTTTATAACCATGAGATATTAACTTATACTTTCCTCAGACCAAGAAAAGAATACTTAATGCTGGCTCAATTTTCTGGAAGATTCCCAAAGTCATACAGAAAAACATGGTACTTGTTAACACCAGGGCTTTTTCTTTCCCCACATTCCTTGGAGGCCATCATGAGCATGTCCCTACCCAGCATTCCTGGCAGGTCATCATAAGCATGCATGGCTCCTACTTATGCAACATTCTTGGCAGGCCTTCATGAGCATGCATGTCTGCTACCTACCCAGCATTCCTGGAAGGCCATCATAAGCATGTATGGATTCTACTTATCCAACATTCTTGACAGACCAGTGTGTGCATGTATGGCTCCCAGCTACCCAGAATTCCTGGAAGGAAGCCAAAAGGAACATGAATCCAAGACAAAGCAGTAAAGGATGGATCATCTCCATAGGACACAAAGGGTAAAGAACCTCCTCCCCACTTTGCCCACTCTAGTTACCACTCAGAGGTCTTCCCTCCCTATATTTCCCAAAGCTTGTCCCCAATCTGACAGGCCAGGCAATCAAGGCAGATCATTTACCTCCAAAAACATACATAATTAGCTGCCATCCTCACTGCTGTGGGCACCAGCAGAAAAGCTTCTTTTAGGGTAAAATCTTCTCTCTTAGCATTTCCTGGCAGAAGACCAAATTCTCTCCATAGTCGAGGGTTGCCCTTCCAGGCTCCTGAGAGGCTCAACAGCTGCCAACATCCTTTGCTTTTTCCTGACTCAGTCATCACAGATGGGGTTGGCTGTAGGGAGGAGTAGAGGGGGAGGGAGAGAAAGGAGTAGGGGGAGAAGTAATAAGAGAAAAGAGATTCTTTCATTGAATAATTATTCTTGGAATACTGCTGCATTCCATTGAGAAAAGGCCAGGCAAAGGCATACCAGAGAATATGCTGAAGTAGACACTAGGGGTGATTCTGTTCAGTATGTGGTCACCTGGACATTTGCAGGTATGTGTCCCTCTAATTCATTTTCTCTCCATTTTTCTTTCATGAGGAACTACTTATGTTTCCAAAAACATTTATCTATCAGAATAAAAGAGCCACAGCTGATAAAAATCTATTTTAAAAGTTCACTCATAGATTGCTAATTGATTTTTAAAAAACAGTTAAAGTAACTAGGTCTTGAGTCCTACATATTTTCTGAAGCAATATAGGAATAGAATTAGGCTTCAAAAATTATAGATCCTCATTTTCTTCCCTGATTCTTTTGCTAACTTTAGCTAGTTTGTTCCTCTGGATATCAACCCCAAGAAACCTCTTATGGAGCAAAACATCAGTAGGATCATAGTTCTAGAGTTGGAAGGAAATCCTGATCTAATCCAATCCTCTCATTTTACAGATGAGAAAACTGAGGTCAGATGATTTATCAATAGCCACAGTGGTAGAAGGTGCAGTGGAGTGCTAGCATGGAGTCAGGAAGTTTCATCTTCCTGAGCTCAAATCTAGCCTCGGACATGCACTAGCTTTGTGATCCTGAGCAAGTCACTTAACCCTGTGTGCCTCAGTTTCCTCATCTGAAAAATGGCTGGAGAAGGAAATGGCAAACCACTCCAGTACCTTTACCAAGAAAACCCCAAATAGGGTCATGAAGAGTCAGACATGACCAAAACAATTGAACAACAATGACATACAGGCCGTAAGAATCAGAGGCAACATTTGAACCCAAGTCCTCTGGCTCTAAAACTGGTATTCAGTCCATTAAACCATGCTATCTCCTCCCTTTCAAGATCAGAATATAATGAAAAGAGCATTGCTTTCAGATTCAAGAAGAAGACCAAACTGCTAGTCCCCCTTCCAAGGATGAATATCTGTGTGACCTTGGGCAAGTTACAATAGTAATAAGCTTCATTTCTTTATCTATCAAGTAGTAACAATAATACCTTATCTACCTAAAGACTGGTGGCTATACCAGATAAACTTTTAAACATGTATGTCTATGTATGCTAGGTCAAAATCAAAGCCAGAAGGGGCATTCCTATGCCCCAGTTTGTGTTCAACATCCTACTTTCAAATACATTAGCAAGCAATCCAAGAGAAATCATCCTATGTGTGATTAATAGTTATATAGCCATAAAAGTGGTTCATCATTATGTTGAAGATTTTAATTTTAATTACTATTAATATGTTTATTGACACAAAGGAAAGTGGATATTATTTAATAGTAGCAACTTACTATTTATATATTGTGTCTTCTAAGATTGGGTCAATTTTTATTTTTTAGCCAAAAATTTCTAAAAGCTTGAGAGGATTTCATTCCCCTTCAAGCAATATTTCCAGGTCCAGAGTCCAGAGAACCCCAGATCTATTCAAGGGAAACTAATGTCTTATTAAGCTAACTAGTTTACCTTCAGTCACATTGTTGTTATTGTTCAATTGTTTCAGTCGTGTCCAACTCTTTGTGACCCCATTTGGGGTTTTCTTGGCAAGGATACAAGATGGGTTTTTCATTTTTTTCTCCAGCTCATTTTACAGATGAGGAATTGAGGCAAATAGGGTTAAGTGACTTGGCCAAGCAGTTGGTGATAGTATGAGGTCACATTTGAACTCAGGAAGATGAGTCTTCCTCATTCCAAGCCCAGAACTCTATTCACTGTGCCACCTAGCTGACCAATCACATAGAAAACAAGTGATCCTCAGTTTCCTAATCTGTAGAAAGGGGATATAGAATTAGATGAACTTTGTGCTTTCATCTAGCTCTTAATCCCATGATCTTCTCATCCTATGGGAAAACAAAAAAGTAGATTATTTAATAATGGTTAAAAGGCATTTCAATGTAATAACTGCAGCCTAGGTACTGAGGTGTATTACTGACATTGGCAGTGGGAGGGCACGTATAGCAAATTAAGATACATTCCCAGCATTTCAAGGAAACACATAGAGCCTTTAAGTCTGCCAAACTTATATTCAATTCAATCCAACAAGCATTTTATTAAATGCCTGCCATGTATGAGGCATGAAGCTAGACCCTGGGTATACAAAGATAAGATGGTCTGCTCAAGGAATATACATTTTACATTATGTTTATGAAAAAGGGACTGTGTCTTAGATGAATTTTGTATCACTCCTAACCCCGAACATAGTGCTGTGTATATAGTAGGAACCATGAATGAAATGAAGTGTCCTAGGGCAAGAAGGAGAAAGGTTCTGTGGTTAAAACTAGATCCTGAATTCTGGTAGTTTATGGGCTTAATTTTCTTAATTTCTGCAGGGTCTCAGTTATGTTTTCTCTTTAGTGAAATGAAGAAAGATTGCCTCACAGAAGTGTCTTGAAAGTGATCAGTATATGTAGAATGGGCCAACATGCTTCATGAAATAGTAGTATATATCACAAAATGGGAATTGATAAAATAATGAAAGTTGACTAAGAATTAGCAGAATTAAAATGTTTAGTATCCCCTCTACCTCTTTATATTACTGGGTGCTCAATGATTAACAGTGGTTGGTTTTCAGGAGCAATCATCTGAAAATTCTTAAAGTAGACCAAGTCAGTGGCGCACGGTGGAAAACCATCTGGCCAGGAAGACCTCAAATGAAGTCTTGCTTCTGATATATTCTTTCTTATTTAACCTCTTGATATTATAGGCAACTCTCTAAGACTACAATTTATACCAGCCTGCATAGGTAGAATTTTCCTTACCTGGGAACTACCTATTCAAATGAAATAACAAGTCAAACCCCTATCCTTCTTCAAGACCAGCTTTCTGAAAATATTCAAGATAGTCTTTCTTTGGGCCCTGAACCTCATCTTCATACTATAAAAAGACTCTTAAGACTCAAGAGGATACAGTTTCAAATCTTGGCTTTTTCACTCATTAATTTGTTGGCTTTGGGCAAGTGAATTCCTCTCTCTGGTCCTCAATTTTCCTATCTGCAAAATGAGAAGTTAGAACTAAAAGACCTACAAGGTCACTTGGAAAACTTATGGGACTATATGGAGAATGTATGGCATCTCCCAAGATTCCTATATAGTCTTTACAGCAAAGAAATAAACCTCTGGAAATGGAATTGTGGGCAGCAGTCATTTAGTGGTAAACATATTTTGACCATAGGGAGAGAGAGGGGACTTTCCTGGAACTCCTAAAATTACAGAGTATGTATTTGTCATCCCTGATTATATTTCTTCCTTTCAAATACCAGTGAGTCAATAACCCAGTTGATGCCATCAACAGACATTCAAGGGCATGTACTGGGGTAGAACTGATTCTACCCAGGTTATTGACGATGAAACACGTTGCAGAGCAAAGAGTAGTGAACTAAAAATCAGAAGTTCTGGGTTCTAGTTTTGATACTATCACGACTTTATTTCTCCTGTTTTGTCAAATTTGTGGTTGTTGAGTCATTTTCAATTGTGTCTGACTCTTCATGACCTCATGCTGGGTTTTCTTGGCAGAGATACTGGAGTGGTTAGCCATTTCCTTCTCTGGGTCTTTTTACAGATGAGGAAACAGAGGTAAACAGGGTTAAGTGACTTGCCAAGTGTCACACAGTTAGTAAGTATCCGAGTCCGGATTTGAATTCAGATCTTCCTGACTCCAGGCTGAGCACTCTGTCCATTGAACCATCTAGCTGCCTTTCTGTAAAGTAGGAGTTAATTTCCATCTCAGGTTTACAGGCCTGCTGAGAAGATCTACAGGAACACATAAAACCCTTTGAATTCCCTAGAGGTAAGGGATCTTCAGTTGCAAGGTATTGATTTTTTTTAAAGGTTTATTCATTTGGCTTAACAAATATCTGCTGATGTTTAACATATGTATAGTACTGTTCTAGATGCTGTAAGTTCTAGAAAGAGGCATAAGTCAAGGTTACTATATAGGAGTTTACTATCTAGCGAAGAGAAGCATGAAAAATTAAAGTAAATAATACAAGGCAGATAAAGGCAATCTGATGCAATAATTAATAATAGCAATAACAATATATCACATTTATATAGCATTTTACAGTTTGCAAAGTGTTTTATCCCTTTTGATCCTTATAATTCTGTGAGGTAGTTGCTATTATTTTCCCCATTTTACAGATGAGAAAGCCAAGTGTCAGAGAGGTAAAAATGACTTAACAAGGGCTACATAGCTAGTTGTTTTCTGAGGCAGAATTTGATGTAAGGTCTTCCTGACTCCAAGTTCAGTGTGCTTCATTCACAACTGACCATTGGTCTTCAATCAGAAAGACTTACTCTCAAATCCTGCTTCTCACACTTCTTAGCTGTGTGACCCTGAGCAAGTCACTTAACTCTGTTTGCCTCAGTTTGCTCATCTATAAAATGAACTGGAGGAAGAAATGACAAAGGGCTCCAGTATCTTTGCCAAGAAAATCCCAAATGGGGTAATGAAGAGTCAGACATGACTAATCAACTAAACGACATTAGTTGTGGGACTCTGAGTAAGTTTCACTTAACCTCTCTTCCTTGAGGCATCTCCTTAAAACTTATCTTCTACTAAGTCAAGGTTCCAATCTATTTGGAAAGAGTTTCCACAGTGGTAGTTTGCCAGGTTGACACAAGACAAAATCACAGGACTTTCCTTCCCACAGCTCCATAATGCAAGGCAACAGATATGGTGAAACACTCAATGAAATTCAGGTCTGTGACTGACTGGATGAGCAGAGATTGGGGGTAGGGAGAGATGGCAGTTAATAGAAAGAGACTGCTTTCTGAGGCAACATGCTTCTTTATATCCCCATATGAATTATGCTGCTATGGAATGTAAGGAAGTGTGTGGTTTCGGGAAGTCTGCCTTCTAATAGGTCCAATGCATAGTTTCTATGCTAATTAGGTAAGTGATTGGCAAGGAGCTGTGATCAAGTAGGTGTCTCAGTCACCAGAAAAAAAAATAGACCATTTATAATCTTCCACTTGTTGTTCCTTCTCTTCATCAGCCTAAGATAACTCTCTTCCAATGTCATAAGATTATAAATTTAGAACTGGAAGTGACATCAAAGATCACCTTCTACAACCCATTTATTTTCCACTGAGGAAACAAAAATTCAATGACTGGCCCAAGGTCATAGAGGTATGAAGTAAGACTAAGGACTACTTTCCAGGCATCCTGGTTCCCTTCTTAGAATTGGAGAATATTAGTGAACTCTTCAAGACCAGGGATTATCTCTTTTGTATGTGCATTCCCAAAATCTAACATGGTTCCTGCTTAATAAATATTTGCGATTGATTGGAAATCTGGAAGGACCCTTAGAGAAAATCCTATGATTTTGTTTTGTGTCAGCCTGAAGAATTACTGATATAGAAACTCATTCCAAACAGATTGGAACCTCATGTTTTAAGGAGTTGCCTCAGATTAAATGAAACTTTACTCAAGATCCCACAAGAAATTTGTTGCTGTTTTTCAGTACTTCAGTCATGTCTGACTTTTCATGACTCTATTTGGAGTTTTCTTGGCAAATATACTGGAGTGACCTGTTATTTACTACTCCAGCTCATTTTACAGATGAGGAAACTGAAGCAAACAAGGTGAAGTGATTTGACTAGGGTCTCACAGCTAGTAAGTGTCTGAGGTCAAATTTGAACTCAGATCTTCCTGACTCGAGGCCTGGAGCTCTATCCACTGTACCACCTAGCCAAAAGCAGCTAAAGAACATCTAATCCAATCCCATTTTAAATATGAGAAAACTGAGTCTGAGAGTAGTTAAATGACAGGATCATAGCTCTAGAGCTAGAAGGAATAGCAGAAGCCATCCAGTCCACTTCTTTCATTTTACAGATGAGGAAACTGAGGCCCAGCTAGACTAAGTGACTTCTCAAAGGTCAAAAAATAGTATCAGAGGGGCAGCTAGGTAGCGCAGTGAATAGAACACAGGCCCTGTAATCAGGAGGACCTGGGTTCAAATCCGGCCTCAGACACTTAATACTTACTAACTGTGTAACCTTGGGAAAGTCACTTAACCCCAATGGCCCTCTGCCTACCCCCCTACCCCCCAAAAAAAAATTTTTTAATAGTATCAGAACCACGATTTGAAGTTGAGTCCTTTGACTTCCATGCCAGCATTGATTCCATTGTACTACAAGGTCATACAGGTAATAGCTAAGTAGCAGAGCCATGTCTTCAGACCTCCAAAAATATTGTTCTTTCTACTACACCACTAACAAGAAGGATGTGATGAGGGCCACTTCAGCAGGTTACTATTTATAGTTGCATCTTTCCGTGTAAGTATGCACTTTGTGATGTTAAGTTTGATGCATTACCCTGAAAGCTCAAAACCCCTTGTAAATGGTAGCACACAGGAGGCAAAATGTTCTAAATATTGCCTAGGATACACAAATGCTTTGTCCCAGGGTTTTTTCCTTCTCAAAATGCTTTCACATACATCATCTCATCTGATCTTCAAAACAAACTTATGTTTGTGGGCATAAGCAAGAGAAAGAGAGACAGAGAGATACAAATACAAAGAAAGACAATCCTTGCTTCTGAGGAGCTTACACTCTAGCGGGAGAAGACAATACATTAAAAAGAGTTGGAAAGGAGTGGGGGGGGGGGTCAGTTTCCATAGTGCAAATAAAATAGTGTCTATGGAATATAAATGACCAAGAAGTGGCATAGAGGCCTTGTTTTTATGTACAATGAAGGGACAGTTTACCTATCAGAGCCCAGGGAGTTCCCTGAGGTGGAGTCCAAGTATCCATTGTGGAAGGAGCTAAGGTATCCAGAGTGAAAGCAGCCTGGTGTTGAGATGGCCATGTAAACAGCTGCTATCATCCCTATTTAAGAGAAACAGAAAGTGAGGAAGTACAGATGGATGAATCACTTTTCCAATGCCACGTAAGTCAGTGGCAGTGCTGGGAGTCTGCTCACTATATCACACTGCCTCCCAGTATGGAAGGCACACAAATGAGAAGGCCCAATGAGTGTCATTCTGACTGACTATCCCATGGGAAGGGTTCCAATCTCCTTCAGTACTGACTCATTCATCTAATAGAAGCAATTCCATTCTGCCTATGTGCAGGGACATACTCACATGTTTCCCTTGGTGCATCTCACTGTAGAGTGACCAGTCGGCATTGACTGATCTGAGTATAAATTGCATATTTAGTATTGCAAGAGCCCTAAGCATGGGTAGAGAAGAACTAGATGCCAATCTGGAAACTGATAGTCATATGTCAGCAGGAGATTTCCCTAGCAGACATTTTCTCCAGTCTATTATACTTGCTACCACTTTCACTTACTCTAGCAACAAGTATGTGAAGGACATGAAAGTCTCTCCTTTACCCCATCTGAAATCCCAACCCTCCATAGGATAGATGTAAAAATGGAAGAAAGAAAAAAACAAAAAGGAAGAGTAGGAGAAAGTGAAAGAGACAAAGAGAAAAGTAAGAAAGAGGAGAGAAAGGGAGGGAGGGAGAGGGAGAGAGAGAGAGAGAGAGAGAGAGAGAGAGAGAGAGAGAGAGAGTAAGAGAGAGAGAGAGAGAGAGAGAGAGAGAGAGAGAGAGAGAGAGAGAGAGAGAGAAGAAAAAGAAAGAAACTTCAGATGATGCATATTACACTATTACACTATGGGTAACAGAAAAAGAATAGAATGATAGAGGCTGAGGTTTGATAATGATGATGTTACAGTATCATAGAATCTTGGATTCAGAAAGGACTTCAGAGGCCAACTACTGCAGCCCTCTCACCTTCTATAAGACATCGAACAAGTGATTAACTTGCCTTTGCTTGAAAACCCCACTCCCCTCTGAGACAGCCTATTCTATTTTTGGATAAAGAAAGTTAGATCAATTCCCATGATATCAGGATCATGATATTAGTCAGTATCCAGGACTGGCAAATCATTTCTGGATTCTCCCTATTTAGGTATAACAAGCACAGAACATCTCACAGTCATTAGAGGTAAGTGGGGCATAGTGAAGTCTATAAGACTTGGATTCAAATCTTATCACTGACATATACTGGCTATGTGACCACCTCTCAAGACAAGACTTTGAGTTATAGATGAGTTGCCAATCTACAAATATGAAGAAAATTTCCATACTAGGATGTCTCCAAGATGATAATAATCATTCTGGAAACTCTTCTCCCCCCACCAAAAAAAATACCCCATAGTCTGCCAGGAAAATGTATTGCTATACTCTAGGAAGACCTTCCTATAGTCTTCTTTTTGAGTTTATAAAATGTTTTATAAGAATTGTATATTTGTATATTACATTATATATGTATATTTATTAGAATCATAAATCCTGCCTAGAAGCAGGATTAGGATTACAAACATAAAGAGCACTTGGATAAAGAGGTAGAGATTATGTATGTAGAAGAAGGACCTTCGCCCTGAAGAGGTTATTCTAAAGAACAAATTGATCAGATTAAGCAAGTGGTCGACAGGAGTGTGACTAGCGAAATATCTTTACCTTTGAAATTATGGAACATTCCATATGTCCCTGGACTAGTCACTATCCTTTGTTTTCTGTATTTCTTGTGCCTTAGTCCTTCCAGTAAAAGGAATAGAAACTATGAGTTGCCACTTATTTGACAATGGCATTCATTTTCCCATTCAAAATCATCCCACTTCCAAAGATAGGATCCCAGGATCCTTGATTAGAAGTAGAATGGAAATCAGAGCCCATCTAGTGCAAATCCCTTATTTGACAGGAAACAAAACAGAATCCCAGGGAAGTTAAGTGATTTTCCCAACGTTATATAGATAGCAAATGGCAATGCTAGGATCTGAACATAGGTCATAGATCTAGAAGGAACCTTAGAGGTTAACCCCCTTTTACAGATAAGGAAACTGAGGTCTAAGGATTTTATATGACTTACCCAAGGCCATACAGTAGTAAATATCAGAGATGGGATTTGAACCCAGATTCTGTGATTTCAGAGTCACTGTTCTTCCCACTATACCATCCAAAGGCTTTCCTCTTTTATCCCCTGCATAGTTGATCTAAGCAGGGAAAATGATACTTGTCTTCGACAAAATTATAACAAGGTAAGGGAGATTGGAGCTTTCCCCCAGAATCCTAAAAGTCAAAGGGTGCTACAGAGAGGCTTTGCAATCATTTCCCAACATAAAAACAGTTAGTTTCTAACTTAGTGAGCAACAATGATTCAACTAGAAAGCTGCAAAAAGGCTTACTTCTTCCTTCTGATGACTGTACCTCAGATTGCCAAAAGCTGATTTCAAGCTGCTTGCCCTAGGCAACAAAATTGTTCTTCAAGTGTTTAAAGGGCTAGCATGTTGAGGAAGCATGTGTGTCTTGCTTTAACTCCAGATGGCAAAAAGTTGGCAAAGATGTAGAGACATATACTTATAGGTTTGATGTAAGGATGGACTTTCTGACAACTAGAACTATCTCAAAGTGGAATCAGCTGCCTGAGTAGACAATGAGTTTCTCCCCTCACTGGAGGTCTCCAAGCAAAGGCTTCATGATCCCTTGTCAGGATTTGGAGAGCGAATCCTTGCTCAGGCCTCTGTTGAAGTAGATGTTCTCCAAAATCCCCTCTAGCTCTGAGAGGCGGTGATATTTGGCAACACTTATTAATTAATTATATAATTAATACTTAATAAATCATGAGAAAAGGGGGTGAGGAAGGAAGGAAAGGAAATAAGCATATATTAAATACTTACTATGTTCCAAGCACTGTGCTAAGCACTTCAACAAATATTATCTTATTTGATCCTCAAAACAACCCTGGAAAGTAGATGCTATTATTACCCCCATTGTAAGACTGAGGAAACTGAGGCAGGAAACAGTTAAGTGTGCCCAGGGCCACACACTTAGTAAGTGTCTAAAGCCAGGTGAGGGGTGAAAGACAACATCCTGAATTACAGTGATCCCACAGGAATCCAGAGAACCTTGCCCGGTGTCAAGAAATGCTGCTTCTGTCTGGGTGTAAGGCTGGCACCTGTCTTGTAGTTCCCCTCCCCTCCAGCTGTCTCTTCCTTTGGTTCCTCCAGTACAGCTGGAGTGAGGAAATGAATACATGCAGAGGCGCATGTCTGATGGACAGCTGTCAGGTAATGCGATTTTGAATGACGAAGGAAAAGGCTGAAAAACAGGTGTGTGATGGGGGTGAAGGGAAAAGGAGGGAACCATAATCTGGCTAACAATCCCTGTATCTAAAGGGGCAAGTGATATAATATTAGAACTGGAAGAAACCCTAATGTTTATCTATCTAGTTGAAGGGTTTTTAAAATTTTGGGGAGGTCACAAATTCAGTCTATGGATCCTTTTACAAATAATATTTGTTGCCTCCATTCATAATGGAAGGGAATGTTGTTTCAATTAGAGGTTAGTGAAAATAAAGATATAATTTTTTTCTCATCCAAGTTCATAGACTCTCCTGAAATCTCTCCACGAGGACCATGGATGCTAGGTTAAGAATCCCTTATCTACTTATATTAGCCAGGTTTAGAATTTCAAGGAGTAATAGGAATAAGTAAAATAAGCATCAATTTATTTAGATCTTTAAGGTTTACAAAACTCTTCACCCATGTTGTCTCATTTGATCCTCACTGTGAGGTAGGCACCATCATTGACCCTGTTTGACAAATATGAAGACTGAAACTGAGAAGCTAAGGTTACACAGCTAGTAAGTGTCTGAGGAAGGATTTGAATCCAGGTATCCCTATCTGTGAGTTCAACCCCTTATATACTGTACGACCTAGCTGCCTCTTGAGAGCTGAGAGAGACAGACATCCCAAGTTTAAAAGTCTAAATTCAAATCCTTTCCATCCATATGATCTTGGGCAAGTCACTGACTCCCCTCTCTGTCAGTTTGCTCATTTATAAAATGAGAAAGTTAGACTAGATTGCCTCTGAGGTCCCTTTCAATGCTAGGTTTATGATTCCATGACATTAAGCTGACTATTGGGTTAAATAAATAATATACCAGCCATGTAAGTATTCTCACTTTTGTAGAAAGGATACAAGGAAGGAAGGAAGCAAGGAAGGAAGGAAGGAAGAAGGAAAGAAGGAAGGAGGGAAGGAAGAGAGTATCTCCCTAAACTCTGTTTTAGCCCTGTTCTCTTCTCCCCCTTTATTATTCACTTGGTGATTTCATCAGCTCCAATAGATTCAATCTCTCTCTCTCTCTCTCTCTCTCTCTCTCTCTCTCTCTCTCTCTCTCTCTCTCTGATTCTTAGATCTATTTGTCCAGTCCTAACCCCTTTCCTTACCTCCATTCTCATATATCCTACCATCTATTGAACCTCTCATACTTACCATCCCATAGACATTTCCAAAATTGAACTCATTATCTTTCCCTCCAAATCCTCCCCTTTTCTAACTTCCATACCATCTACCCAAACTCACAATCTAGTGTCATCCTCAATTCCTCAACACACACCCCCACATCCAACCAATAATTTTTACCTTCTTAACATTTCTCAGGTATGCCTGCTTGTCTCCTCTGACACTGACACTACCTTGCTGCAGATCCTCATCTTAGACTATTGCAACAACCTTTTGATTGTATCCCTGCCTCAAGCCTTTCCCCACTTCAGTCTGTCCTCTACTCAGCTATAAAACTGATCTTCTAAAAGGAAAGTCTGATCATGTCACTCACCCTTCTCCATTCAATAAACTCCAATGGCTCCCTATTTTCTCCAAGATCAAATATAAAGCCCTATTTGGCTTTTATAGATCTCCATAAGCTTTCCCTTCCTACATTTCCAGTATTCTTATACCTTATTCCCCTCCATGTGTTCTTCAATCCAGTGACACTGGACTCCTCAATGCTCCTTCTCCCAACCTCTATGCATTTTTCTTGACTGGAACTCCCTCCCTTCTTATCTCTGCCTCTAGGATTCATCCCCCTGGCTTCTTTCAAGTGTCAACTCAAGTCCTATATTCTTCAAAAAGCCTTTCCCATTCCTCTTTAATCTTAGTATCCTTCCTCTGAGAAGAATTCAAATTTATATTAACATGATGTCTCGTTTGTACAAAATTCTTCTCATGTTGTCTCCCTCATTAGACTACGCATCCCTTGTGAGCAGAGATGGTTTTTGTTTTTGCTTTGCCTTTCCTTGTATCTCTAGTACTGAACACAGTGCCTGGCACATAGTAGGCATTTAATAAATGTTTATTGACTCATGGATAGTGAGACCACTGACCAAAGAAAAGACAGAACGGAGTAAAGAAATGTTTCATAGACATTTTTCAAAGCCAATAACCTTCTTAGACCAATAAATAGTCTCTATATGTCTCTAATGATGACAGAATCCTAGCATCATCAATTCAGAAGTGAAAGCAATCTTAGAGATCACCTAGTTCAAACCCACATCTTATAGATGAGGAAACCGAAGCCTTGAAAGTCTTAATGAGTTCTAGAAGATGCTCTAATCTCCCTGGTCTCTAAAGACCATCCTTCTGACACCTCCCATGGCAGCTTATTTTGTTACTCCCTAGTGTATTTATCTAACACTGTGTTTCTCACTATCCATATCTTCATCCCCTACTGGACTCTAAGTTTCACCAAGGTGAGGATCGTGCCTTATCCAAACTTCATAACCCAGTGATTTATACAGAGTAGGTGAAAAAAAGCCATCTGTAGTGATGCAATGGATAGAGCACTGGCCCTGGAGTCAGGAGGGCCTGAGTTCGAAATTGGCCTCAGACGTTTTTACCATGTGACCCTGGATAAATCACTTAACCTTATTTGTCTCAGTTTTCTCATGTATAAAATGAATCAGAGAAGGAAATGGCAAACCACCCTAGTATCTGTGCCAAGAAAAAACCCAAATGGGGTCATGAAGAGTCAGACACAACTGAAATGATTCAACAACAAAAACATTGAACCATTTCCCTCAACAGCCTTCTCCCTTAAGAGTCTTTCTTAACTATAAATCAAAAGTTACAAAGAAGGAAGAATTTGTCTAAATTAAGTCATTAATATGGTTAAAAAAATTTCTTCTCCATATATTACAGATAAAATGGAATGAAATTAAAGGCAACCTGAAGTCCCTACATGCTACGAGGCTGGAGCCATCTGTCCAAAGTTGTTGCACCTTGCTCTGGCTGGTCAAACGGAACCAAGTCCGTCTGACTGAGAGGTTTGGTCCCCTTCAACCAGCTACAGCAGGGCTGACATTACCCAGGACTGGGAGGCAGCAGAGAAGCTCACTCATCTCAACCACTGGGCCCTGACCCCATCAGCATCCTCTCTGGTTACCAGGAAGGAAGGGACAGAGGGACTCTGGGTCAATACAACATCAAACATAGCCTCATGCTTTAGTACTCACAAAGTTTATATATACACTCAATACATGATTAACCCATCAACAATTACTTATTAAGCTTCTCTAACAGGGGCAGCTAGATGGCACAGAACATAGAGTACTGGACTTGGAGTCAGGAAGACCTGAGTTTGAATCCTGCCTCAGATACTTATAGCTATGTGACCCTGGACATAACCTCAGTTTCCCCACCTGTAAAATGGGGGAATAATAACACCTACCCCAGAGGGATATTTTGAGGGTCAAATGAGATAACAAATGTACTGTGCTTTGTCAACCTTAAATGCTATACAAATGTTCATTATTATTGTTGTTGTTATTATATTGGCACTAGCCCAAGTGCTTTGAGAAACACAGAAGTAAACAGTATGCAATTCTGTCTTTTGTGAATTTGAAATCTAGTTTAACAGGCAGGGCACAGGCTCATGAAGCAGTTAAATAACAATATAAGACCATTTGGGGCCAGTGTCAGAATGAATATGACTAGAATCTAAAGAAGGGAATGATGGCTGGGAGGCTAAAATAGTTGGAAAACATTTCATGGAATAGGTAGGACTTAAGCAGGGTACTGAAAAGGGTAGAATTTTCAGGTAGAGAGAGAGGATAGGAAACCAGTAAAATCAATTTATAAAGCCCAGTGCTCACACATGGTACACAGCTACTGTTCACTGTCTAGTGGGGGAATTAAAAGTTAAAAGACCCAGCTCCATCACCTACTAGCTGTGTGACCTTGGGGCAAGCAAGACCCTGAGCCTCAGTTTCCTCATTTATAAAATGAGATGTTTGGACTAGATGACCTCTAAGGTCCCTTCCATCTCTAAAGTCTTAGAATAATCTAATCCAATAATCGTATCTATGACTCTGAGGCCAACTTTTTATCCACTATCCTTCTCAATATTATTGTCACAGAATTTGTATCTGCTATATGTAGTAAATTCGGCACTCTATGAATAATTATGCAACAAAATAACATCGATTCGACTCAACGAAAATTCATTAGGTTTCTACTCTGAACAAAGCACTATGCTAGGTCCTGAGGATATGAAAATTTAAAATGGCACTGCTCCTCTCCTCAGGAAACTTATATTCTACTGAGGGGGGAGGAGAAGGGGAGGATTCAAAGTAGATTATGTTGAGTTAGACCCACAAGGGAATTAGAAAAGAACTTGAGTAAATATCTAATTACATATATATCACCTTCATGAATACACACACATATAAATGCTATAACAATAATATTGAGAGGCAATATGACTTGGGTTCAAGTCTCACTTCTGTTATATACTAACTCACTGCTGTCATATACTGGCAATTTGCTTAATTTCTCAGTGCCCCAATTAACTCTCTAAGACATCAAGCTGCACAGCAAGTGCTACTCTGCATTGATAGAAGGATGGCCCCATCAAGAGTTACCAGGAATATGCTGGACCCAGCTCAGTCCGGCTTGAGGGAACTGGATTTTCCATGTGAGCATCTACACCTTGGAAATAGATAAATGCTACTTATTGACCAGGGCATGATTTATTGCTTTGTTGATTTTCTAGACTTAAGAAAGTGATGGAGAAAAATATTAATAAAACAGATTACATTTAAAAGTGTGTCATGAGTATACTTTTTAAGGGGTGAATCAGTTGTTAAACATTTGCTCACACACTGCTGGAAATCACTGCTATCAAAATCACAAATCCCATTCAGAACAACAACAATTAACAACAGCAGCAACGAATCAAAGTGACATACTTTAACACAAATGCTAACTCATTAATGTCTACAATGCACATTTGAGTCATCATATCCCAGGGCCATTGTTCATCTACCTCAGCAGATACTGAAGTAAAGGAAAGAATGGAGGTAGAGAAAGGTGGGGTTATGGACCATGAAATTCCTACAAGGGAATGTATACTATAAGACACATCTTATATAATATGACCAATACACTTAACCTAACTACTGTAAGAATTGTCCCAACGATAAGCCTATAACTTTCCAAAATGCCTTTTTTGACAATTGATAGTGTGGTTTTTGTACAACCAAATGGGAAATTCTGATGAATTGTCTTCCTAAATTCTCCAGTAAGGATTTTTGTTTCTCAAAATGAATGACTTTTTGCCTGTAATTTTAATACCTCCAAAAGCAATGAAATAATAAACATTCATCAGATGACTAATTCTGTTTATCTACTTAAATATAGTACATTGGGAAGGATAAAAGCAGATCCTACTATAGATTCACTGCCAGGCACTGCACGAAGTGCTTTACAAATATTATCCTATCTCATCCTCACATTGTGAAATACATGCTACTATTATCACCATTTTACAGTTGAGGAAACTGAGGCAAACAAAGCTTAAGTGACTCTCCTAGGATCACACAGCTAATAAATGTCTGGATTTGAACTCAGGTCTTCCTGACTCCAGGCTCAGCACTCTTGTTCCACCAGATCTCTTGGGTTCTAATCTCTCCTTTTTAGCAAGATGGGTTCATCTGAGGAAAGAACAAGAGGAAGTCTTCATGGTACTCCAAGGTGAGTAATCAGAATGACTGCAAATGGAAGATAACGGAGAAGTCATTTAGTGACAACCTGATATTTCCTTACCTAAGCTTAGGAGGGATATCTAAGGTGTCCTTCCATTGCCTGATGGCCATATCTTTCTATTTACATATCTCCAAAGACTTCTGTCTCTCCTCTTAGCCCTATAACATCTCTAACAGCAGGCTCCCCTTGAGTCTATTTCTCTTCCTTCATATCCTTTCAAGTGCTACATCATAGTCCCAAGGAAAAGTCCTTCTTCTACCCTGCTTTTGTATTCCTCAGCTGGCACCAGATTCCTTCTCAGTAGCAGCTGAAGGATTATCTAGCTACAGCTCTGGACCCTACTCCCCACTATGTGACTGTAACAACAGGTGGTAAAGCATATCTTCCCTTCACCTCTATCCCTCTCTAAACCTCCCACACACATACATACTGAAGTAGTGAACAGGCAAATGTCTGGGCAAGTATATGGTCAGGCTGTCTCACTGTCATCTGCCTTAGGCCCGAAAGTGTAGTCTGGGTCAAGCTGAAGAGCATTCAGAGGACAACCAATATGGTAGAGGTGGTACCATGGACAGAAAGCTGGACTTGGATTGGAGTCAGGAAGACCTGAGTTTGAATCTTGTCTCAGGCACTTACTAGTTACATGACCTTGGAGAAGTATTCTTCTATTTGCCTCAATTTCCTCATCTGTAAAATAATAGTACCTGCATCACATAGTTGTTATGAGGATCAACAAGATAACATGTAAAAACTTTTTGCATACCTTGAAGTGCTAAATAAATGTATAGTAGTAGCAGCAGCAGCAGAAGCTGTAGCAGCAACAGCAACAGTAGTAGTAGTAATAGTCCTAGTGGTAGTGGTAGTAGTGGTAGTAGTAGTAATAGTAGTGTAGTAGTAGCAGTAATAGTAGTGGTTGTAGTAGTAATAG
>NW_027187351.1:3818289-3821190 GCF_028583685.1 Petaurus breviceps papuanus
CAGTAGTAGTAATACTAGTAGTAGTAATAGTAGTGGTAGTAGTAGTGATAGTAGTAGTAGTAGCATTCTGAAGAGATTGGAGAATTAGTTGAAAATGTTGATTATATTTCTCATCAAGAATTTGAAGGGTAATCGCTCAGAAGAGGGATTAGAAAACTCATTCTACTTGATCTAGGACCAATGGGGAGGAAATGGAGAAGGGCAGATTAGGAAACTAAGAAAGGCAAAATTAATTTGCCCAAGGCTGCAGAATTGATAAGTGTCAGAGATAAGACTTGAATCCCAATTTTCTACTCCAACTCTGGAGCTCTTTCCATTCCTCTATCCTACCTCTCAAATGACATATGTATACAAAGGATATTGTACCCTTAATTCACTAAATACATGCAATATATTGTTGCTGTTATTATTATTATTCTCATAAAATGCTCATACCCAGACATAGGCAGTCAAGAAACAAAAGCCAGTCTTTTTTCATGGTTCCCCTCATCCTCACCCTCCATTATACAGATACCTTTCGGGACCTGGCCCTTTAAGAATATGGCAGCAATGAGGAAGCCAATTCAGTTTTAATTAAACTAGAACCTAGCCACTGTCATGCCTCTCTTACTCACCAGCAACATCAGAAGGAAGATTCTGGAGAAAAAATTAAGCAATATAATAATTTTGCATTATCCTAAAAACAGAGTTGAAGTGTCCCTTGATTCTCCCACAAGGCCACTGAGTCAGAAAGGGATAAGGGCACCTACCCCAGGCCTGGTTTTACTCATCTCACCACAGTTCTTCCTCAGGAATGTGGGTTAGACAGCTCTGAGGAGAATGTGGTTTTGCTGCTGCCAGGTTCTCCCCTGACACTGTGCTCTATCCTGTGAATATCTCTAAGATCATTTTTTGCCAGTAAAAGATAGCATGATGACACTGATTTCTGCTAACAGCTTCTGTAGCGTCTTTCACCCACCCTCAACCCCAAGATCTTAGTCAACTGAGTGACCGAGAAAGAGAGGGACTCCCAGGCCTTCACATTCTCAAACACTCAAAAAATACTGTCCTGGAAGGAGCTAGAATCAGAGATTCTTACTAGGCTCTGTGAACCGGTTGGGATGTTTTTTAAACTATATCTTATAATAACTGAATTTTAATACATGTCTTCCTTTATAATCCTATATATTTTATTTTTACATTTAAAAAAATTCTGAGCAGGGGTTCATAAGCTTTACCAGACTGCCAAAGGGTTCAATGAGACAAAAAAGTTAAGAAATCCTAGACTAGATTTTTAAAAAGGAGCATATCTAAAGTCCTCCTACATGACAGGAAATGTACTAGTCCCTGAGGATACAAAGACAAAAATGAATCGGCCCTGGCCCTCCAGAAACTTATAGATCAAGGATGTACATGGATATATACATATGAATATGTATATATGTATTTGAGTGTGTATATAATACACACACACACACACACACACACACACACACATATGCATTTGGGCAGGCTGGACCTGGAGAGTCAGGGACACCTGAATTCAAATCCAGCCTCAGACACTTACTAGCTGTGTGATCCTGGGCAAGTCACTTAACCCTGTTTGCCTCAGTTTCTTCATCTATAAAATGAACTAAAAAAGGAAACCAGTATCTTTGCCAAGAAAAACCCAAATGGGATCACAAAGAGTCAGACATGACTATAACAACTGAACAATAACATGTAAGTATTTACAAAATAAATGCACCACAAATCTGAGCTAATTAAATACATTGTTGTTTAATAGGGAGAAAAGCAGAAGTTTGGGGTTTTGAGGTGGCTGGGAGAGCAGTGAATCAGGAGAGGCTTCTTCTAAAATGTGCTGCTGGAGTAGAATCTGGAAGAAAGTGAAAGATTCTATCAACTGGAGGTGAGGAGGGGGTGCATTCCAGACATATTAGAAAGCGGTGCAAAGTTGTAGAATTGGGAGGTGAAGGGTCATGTGAGGGGCAAAAAAAGATCAGTTTGGTGGGGCCATAGAATGTGGGAAGAAAAGTATTATATAATGAGACTGAAAAGATAGGTTGGGGCAGGTAAGGAAGAGTTTTAAATGCCAAATCAAATGGGTAATGTTTTGACTTATTACACAATTTAGACTAAGTTATCAATGTTCAAACTAGGAAAGGAGAAAGCAGTGGATTTGGCATCAGAACACCTGGATACAATCCTAGCTCTACTATGTATTAGCAGTATGACCTTAAAAAAATGATTTAACATCTCTGGACTTCAATTACCTCATCTATAAAATAAGAGTTGTATGATCTCTAAATTCTGATCTCTGTAAATTCTATGATGGAGGCATTGTGGTGTCATGAATAGTATACTGGGCTTGGAGTCAGAAAGATTTGGGTTCAAATCCCACTTCTGGCCCTGACTAGGTTTGTGACCCCAGACACTTCTAATCTCTTAGCCTGATTTTTGTCATTTATGAAATAAAAGGGTTGGCCTGGATGGGCCTTAATTTTCCTTCCAGGTCTCAATCTGTTTTCAAGATAGTCTCCTCTTTTTGGTGACTCAAAGAAGTATCTATTCTTCAAAAATCTCAAGAAATTTAAAAAAAGCATGAGAAACTATGTGAAGTGTTGTTTTTATGTTACTGTTTTAAAAATCTTTGACCCTCCTTCCTTAATGCCAGATTTTGCAAACCCAATGCATCCAGGGCCATCTCCAGGTATATTGATCTATGTCTTTCCACTGACCTAGATGGTTCTAGAGGAGAAAGCAATACTGGTGACTTTGCACAGCCATCCCTCACTTAAATCCAATTCACTTGCATGGCATGGCATCATCTGCCTGATGTCATGGTCCTCTTTGAAAACAAAGGACAAACCACACACACACACACACACACACACACACACACACACACACACACACACACAC
>NW_027187351.1:3821200-3840345 GCF_028583685.1 Petaurus breviceps papuanus
CACACACACACACACACACACACACACACACACACACACACACACACCCCAATTTACCAAGAGTGGGTCCCATAGTAGGTGTCACATTATTTTCAGAGACACTGAACATTTACCTGAAGGCTTCTGTACATTTTGATAGGGAGAGAAAATAATGGCAATAGCCTCTCTTCCCACAAATTTAGTCTAGTGGCTTAGTTCCAGTTGAATTTCCTCTGGTCTATTTTTCCAGCGTGATCTGGAGACAACTATGCAAGCGTTCCATCTGGAAAGAAGAGCTTGTCCAGAAACCTTCAGGAACAGCATAGTATTTCCTTTCGATACATCCTCATCCTTGCTAATTGTGATTTTGGACCTGCTGGTCACTTCCTAGAATCGTTGATGCAGAGCTAGAAGGGGCCTCAGAGACCATTGAGTTCAATTCCCTTATTTTACAGATGAGGAAATTGAGGCTCAAGGAGGTTAAGTAGTAGGGGGTCAGTTTGAACTTCAGTCATGGGTCTTCAGAGTAAGGACTCTTTTATTTCTTTACTACAGTTCCAGATCATGCTGGGTTTGTCCCTGTGTGCAGAAATATTTGCATATTTATCAATAAAGCCTTTTGCTCCTTCCAAAAAAAAAAAGTCTTGTGTTTCTTGTCCCAAGCCCTCACCCCTCCCACCAACTCCAATCTTCCTGTGGCAGGAATTGCTAGTAATGAGAGAGCTCTCCAGCCTTTTCTAGGCTTCCATCCCTAATACCTAGACACTCAGAGATTAAGAAGTCACAGCCATCATTTCCATTTGACCTCATTCAAGAAGCATCACCCTTCAAAAGAAAATGTTTTCCTAGATGGTGGAATAGAAGCAGGACCACCCTGCAGCTCCAGCTTCCACCTTCCCCAATTCATGTGAAAAAGGAGACTCTAAATAAACTTTGGAGCTGCAGAACCCACAAAATGACACAGAGAAGCTAACCTCCCGCTGAGGACAGCCTGGCAGGCTGGCAGGAATCGGTTAACGCAGCGCTCTGGGAGCCAAGCCCAGCCCCACCCAAGGCGTTAGCCCAGGGCAGGTCTGACCAGCGGCCAGCAGGAGGGACTCTAGATCACCAGCAGCTGTGGCCATTTCCAGATTTATCAACACATAGATACAAAGGACAAAGTGAGAGATCAGTGCAGTCTAGACTTTGGGACCCAGTAAGTGGGAGTGCATGGCTTTTGCCCCCAGGGTGAGAAACCACTGAGACACTGGCACAGCAAGCCAGTGCCACCTGACAGCTTCAGCTCCTGGCCTGCATAGTGTACGGGGACCAAGCAACCAGTCTGAGGGGTATTTGCTCTTGCTTTCACCTGCTTGGATCTGGATTGCAGTCTAGAGTGGAGGTTCTGGGGTGTGTGTCCAGCTTGCCTGAGCATGTGGAGGCCTCAGAGAGGGCACCCATCTAATACTTCTGGCAGCATTTGGGACGAAAGCTCCCCTGTCTGGTGGCAGAGTCCTACTGTAGCAAGAAGTCCTACTGTAGCAAGGGGTCAAGTGACTGAGGGGTGACATGACTAGGCAAAGGAAACAAAGCAGACAGAAGATTCCAACATTAGACTCCTATTTGGGGGACAAAAAGGAGCAAAGCATGGAAGAGGAGGAAGACAGTGAAGTCAGAACTCCTGCACCAAAAGCTTCAAAGGAAAATATGAGCTGGTTACAGGCCATAGAGGACCTTAAGAAGCAGATAAGAGGGGCGGCCAGGTAGCACAGTGAGTAAGAGCACCGGCTCCAGTGTCAGGATGACATGTGGATCGAATCCGGGCTCAGACACTTATTACCCACCCAGAAACACCTGGCCATGTAACCTTGAGCAAGTTACTTAACCCCAATTGCTTAGGGGTGGCCAGGTGGCTCAGCGAGTAAGAGCACCGGCTCCAGTGTTGGGATGACTTGGGGATCAAATCCGGGCTCAGATACTTAGCACCACACCCAGAAATAACTGGCCGTATAACCTTGAGCAAGTTATTTAACCCCAATTACTTTTTTAAAAAAAAGAATCAGATAAGAGAAGTGGAGGAAAAATTGGGAAGAGAAATGAGAACAATGAAAGAAAATTACAAAATGAGAGTCAACAGCCTGACTAAGGAAAATCCCACCTTAAAAAATAGACTAACTCAAATGGCAAAAGAGACTCAAAAAGGCAATAAGGAGAAGAATGCCTTAAAAAGCCATATTTTCCAGATGGAAAAAGAGTCTCAAAAGATCACTGAGGAGAATCATTGCTTCAGAATTATATTGGAGCAAATGGAAGCTAATGACTTTATGAGAAATCAAGATGCTGTTAAACAGATCCAAACAAATGAAAGAATAGAAGGCAATGTGAAATATCTCATGGGAAAAACCACTGACCTGGAAAATACATCCAGGAGAGAAAATTTAAAAATTATTGGACTTCCTGAAAGCCATGATCAAAGTAAGAACCTAGAAATCATCCTCCAGGAAGTTCTCAAAGAAAACTGCCCTGATGTTTTAGAACCAGAGGGCAAAACAGAGGTTGAAAGAATCCACTGATCACCTCCTGAAAAAGATACCAAAAAGAAAACTCCTAGGAATATTATAGCCAGGTTTCAGAATTCCCAGATTAAGGAGAGAATATTACAAGCAGCCAGGAAGAAACAATTTGAATATTGTGGAAACACAATCAGGATAACCCAGCATCTGGCAGCTTCTACACTGAGAGATCGAAGGGCTTGGAATATAATATTCCAGAGGTCAAAGGAGCTGGGATTAAAACCAAGAGTCACCTACCCAGCAAAACTGAGTATCATGTTTCAGGGGAAAATATGGTCATTCAGTAGAATAGAGGACTTGCAAGCATTCTTGCTGAAAAAACCAGAGTTGAATAGAAAATTTGCCATTCAGATACAAGAACCAAGAGAAGCATGAGAAGGTAAACAGGGAAAAGAAATCATAAGGAACTTGTCAAAGTTGAACTATTAACATTCCTACATGGAAAAACAATAATTGTAAATTATGAAACTTTTCTTAGTAGTTGAAGGGAACAGAAATTTATATATTTCTATATATGAGGGTATATGGGCATATGAATACATATGTGAATGTGTGTATATATATATTTACAGGTATACACAAATAGAGGGCACAGGACCAATTTAACAGGAAGGGATGATACTTAAAAGATAAAATTAAGAGGTGAGAGAGGAATATAATGAGAGGAGATGGGGAGAGACAGAATGGGGTAAACTATTTCATATAGAAGAGACAAGGGAAAATGGTTACAGTGGAGGGGAAGAATAGGAAGGCAAAAGGGAATGGGTCAACCTTATTCCCACTGAATCTGGCTTGAGGAGGGAATGAAATACAAATTAAATAGGATATCTCACCCTACAGGAGAGTAGGGGGGAAGGGCATGAGAGGGGGGATGATGGGAGGGAGGGCAGACTGGGGGGGAGGGAAGTTGGAAGCACCCACTTTTGAAAAGGGACGGGATCAAAGTAGAGAATAAAACAAGTGGGAGGTGGGATAGGAGGGAGGGAAATATAGTCAGTCTTTTACAATATATCTACTATGTTAATGTTTTGCATTAGCTACACATGTACAACCTATACTGAACTGCTTATCTTCCCAGTTGGGGTGAGTGACAAGGGAGCAAGGGAATGAATCTAGAATTCAAAGTTTTAAAATCAAATGTTTATATATATATATATATATATATATAAACATATAAAGAATTTTACAGGAATGGTGAATAGAAACTCTAGGGGAGTTAATCAACACATCCTATCCAGAAACAATAACAGAAATTAAAGGGATGGATTCAGAGAAACCTGGTAAGACTTAAACAAACTGATGTAGGATGGAGTGAGTAGAGCCAGGAGGACAATTTATACAATAAACTACAAAAAGAAAAACCTACAAAAGACTTTAAATTAAGTGATCAACCACATTATCAGAGGATCAGTAATGAAGAATACTATCCAACCCCTGAAATAGAGATGATGGACTCCAGCTACAAAATGAAACACATGTTTTTGGTTAGGATCAATGTGGGAATTTGCTTTAACTATGTATATTTGTTATAAGATTTTCTTTTTGTGCCAAAGTAGTAGGGATAGGGGAAGGAAATAAAATAATGCTTGTAAATTGAAAAAATAAAAGTGGTGTGTGTTTGTGTGTGTGTGTGTGTGTGTGTGTGTGTGTTGAGTCTTCCCATCTCACCCAGGATTGATTTTCAGAAGCTAGCTATGGACCCAGTCCTATTCTGACTGGCATTGATCTGCTCTTTTTTCCAACCTGCGTAGATTTGTCCCATCTTAGACAACCCAGTTCCAACCCCACAAAATGCCTGAGGGACTCACCATATTAATGTCAAACTGTGTGGACACCAAATTGGCTTAGCCTTCTGCATCTCAGAACTCCTAAACCCAAGAGATCTACAAGCCTCGGACTCCCCATAGCAGGGATTATAGTTCTCCACCACCATGCATGACTAAAATAATTGTTTTTTAAAAGAATACTGGTAGAGTTGTTCAGAACTGGAAGTTGGGGGTCTCTCTCACTCCCAGATCCTATAACAACTGAACATAGCATCAGTGCAGGGGCAGTATCATCAGCTAAGATGTCCCCTTAGAGGAAGAGCCAGCAATCTTTGCACACCTAAGCTAACAAACATTACCAACATACTCATCCTGGCCCTCTGCTTTCACTTGCTTTGACAGCCTTGCATCAGATTTTTAACTTATCATTTCACTTGCTTATTGCATTCATATAACTATATTAATAAAACTCTATTTTCCACTCATTAAACTATATCAGCTGTGCAAGACAGACTTGACTCATTGTACATACATGAAGTTAAACTGCTTTTGGTTTAGCATTAGATCTATCATTAATTAAGCTATTGTTTGTTCTTCATTCTCAAAGAGGTCCATGACATCAGAGAGGTGATGCCATGATGTACAAGTGGATTAAGTGAGGGAGGACTATGCAAAGTCACCGGCCTCACTTACTCCTCCGGAGCCATCTGGATCCAGTGGCCAGATATGTATCAGGATGGCCCACACTAGCCAAAACGATTTCACATTGAGCCTGTGCTCAAAATCCCAAAATGAATTCACATTGAACCTGTGCTCAAAATTTGCCACTAGGTGGCAGCAGTTCCTAACAGGAGGACAGATCAATCCAAAAGTTGAGTGATGAAAGACATTGTTACTACCAATCACCAATCTAGGGATCACAGGATTTATAGTTAGAAGGGGCCATAAAGATCACCTGCCCCACAAAGAGTGGTTATTCCTTCCAAGTTCTAATGTGCTCACCTAGATCCGCTTCTCATTCTATACTCTCTCCCCCGGTGATGTCATCATCAGATGGGTTCAATTATCACGTCTATAAAGATAACTGCTTGGTTGTGGTTGTGTCTGTGTTTGTGGCTGTTGTTCAGTCGCGTCCAACTCTTCATGACCCCCTTTTGGGGTTTTCTTGGCAAAGACACTGGAGTTGTTTGCCATTTCCTTCTCCAGCTCATTTTACAGATGAGGAAACTGAGACTAACAGGGTGAAGTGACCTGCCCAGGGTCACACAGCTAGTAAGTGTCTGAAGCTAGATTTGAACTCAGGAAGATGAGTCTTCCTGACTCTAGGTCTGGCATTCTATCCACTGTAATACCTAGCTGTCCCTGAAGATAACTCCTAAATCTACATAATTTGCCTAGATCTCTCTCCTGAACTTCAGTCCTAAGCATACTGAAGTGGAAAGGGAACTGAACAACTTCTGAGGAAAAAAGAAAAAGATCAGTCATAGGATAGAAGGAACTTAGAAACAGAGATAGAAGGAACCTTAGGGTCCAAACCATTAGCGGGAAGGGGGCAGGATACAGAGAGGAGAAAATGTGCCCATAATACTTTTAAGCTTAATCTTTATTATTAACATATTCTCCATCACTTTTTTAAATCCATGTAGCCAACCAAACAATAACTTGTAGCATTTGTTGATTTCCAAGGTGTAAAAGCTCACACTGAAAATTTATCAATTCTGGAGTGCTCGTACAAGGTGACTCCAGCCTACAACCTCATCATTTTACAGGTGAGGAAACTGAGGCACAAAAAGGTTAAGGTATTTTCTCAAGGTCACACGGTCAATTTCTACCCAACCCTAGATAGCCTGAGATGCCTTCTGCAACCTTCTCATAATTGCACACGCCCCATCCCTTAGTTTAAGATTGAGAATAGATGACTCTTTGTTGGCATACTACTGTGCTGTAAGAAAATAGCTCAATGGTTTTAGAAAAACATGGGATGACTTGCACAAAATAAAGAAGAGTAAAATGAGCAGAACCAAGAAAATACTCTATACAGTAACAGCAATATTGTTTTAAGAACAACTTTGAACGAATAAATTATTTTGGCTACTATAAATACCCAAATCTACTATAAAGGACGTAGGAAGAAAGACACTATCAGCATCCAGAGAAAGCATTGATAAATAGAAGTATGTACAGAATAATTTTACATATATATTTATTAAATATAATTATGTATTATATAAATATATATTTGTGTCTAATGGTAATCATCTCTAGGGTGGGGGAGGGAAAAATTTATGTAATAATTTTGTCATATATTTGAAAGGAATAGCAAGTTGTGCATAGTAGATTTGCAGTTTCATGTGCAGTCATCTTTTTATTGTATTATGTTGTAGAAATTCTTGTTTTATTCCATATATAAGAAATAAAATTCAGTAATGAAAAAAAGAATATTTGACTCTGAGGTTATAAACCTAGATAACTGGGAGGCAGTGGTGCCTTTAAGAAAAAAAGAGGTCTTGGGAGGAAGAGCAGGTCTATGAGGGAAAGATGGGCTCTGTTTTAGACAGGCTGAGTCTGAGAAATTATTCAGGTGAAGATGCTTAACAGGGAGTGAAAGTCATAGGATCCCAGATCCGGAGTTGGAAGAGTCCTTCGAATTCAAGTCTAATCCTCTTATTTAGCTGCTGAGGAAATTGAGGCCCAGAAATATTAAATGACTTGCCCCAGGTCACCCAGGTAGTAAGTGACAGAGCTGGGGTTTAGACCCACATCCTTTCACTACACATGTAGCATTTTTCCCATGGTACCAATAAAAGTCCTTGCCCTCCTCAAAGGCTAAACTGTGGCATTATCTTGTCTGTGAAAGCTTCCCTGATCCCTTTAGTTTGTTTTGTGGTTCGGTTTGGCTTTTTTGCTTGGTCCCTGTTCAAACTACTGTATTTATTTATCTATGAACATATTAAATCCCACCCCCAGGGAGAAAAAAAATTGCTGGAGGTCAGGGACTGATTAGTTTCTATATTTATATCACTGCCATTTGTATCTCTGTATTTATATCAGGGTGGTGCAATGGATAAAGTACTGGGCTTGGAATCAGTAAGACTGGTCATGAGTTCAAATGTGGCCTCAGACACTAGCTATATGACCTTTCACTTTGTCTCAGTTTCTTTTTTGTTTTTTGGTTTTGTTTTGTTTGAGGGGGGGTTGTCTTTTGGGAGGGGGGAAGGCAGGGCAATTGGGGTTAAGTGACTTGCCCAAGGTCACACAGCTAGTTTTTTTGTGTGTTAAGTGTCTGAGGCTGGATTTGCACTCAGGTCCTCCTGATTCCAGGGCTGATGCTCTATTCACTTAACCACTTAGCTGCCCCTCCTCAGTTTCGTCATCTGTAAAATGAGCTGGAGAAGGAAATGGCAAACCATTCCAGTATCTTTGCCAAGAAAATCCCAAAAGGGGCCACAAAGAGTTTGACAGGACTGAACAACAACATCACTAGAACCTATGAGGTAATGAATTGAAGCAGAGGGCTTGGAATAGGCAGGAATATGCCCCTGATACTTATACTCTGATAGCTATGTGACCCTAGCCAAATCACTTCACTTCTCTGTGAAGCCAGAGGGAAAGCCCTAGGACTTATCTGATAAATCAAAGATAAACTGCAACCAGCATCAGCATCAGTTCCTTCAGGTAGGTCTTCAAGAGTATTTTACCTGTAATAGGCACTTGATAGATGTTTATTAAATAATCAAATACCAACATTTTGCAGATGGGGAAACTGAGGCTCAGAAGTTGAGTGACATGCCCAAGGTTCTTTGTTATGTACCCACCTATTGCACTATTCAGTACATATAAAGACCTCAGTTTCCTGTCCTATACGTACTCATAATCTAAAAGAATATACATACAGAACAAATATACTTGGTTAAAAATGTGTGATTACTATGCACAGTGATGATAGAATAGCAAGAAGACATGCTAATGAGACATGAGGAAATCCAGTATTTATACCAAACTATAATTTCCAAATGTACTTAGATGCAATTGTGATTTTAAAAATAAAAGTTAGAGGCGGCCAGGTGGCGCAGTGAGTAAGAACACCGGCCCCAGCATCAGGAGACCCAGAATCGGTTCCGGCCTCAGATACTTGGCACCCACACAAAATAACTGGCCGTGTAACCTTGAGCAAGTTACTTAACCCCAATTGCTTTAAAAAATAAATAAAAATTAAGGGGCGGGGGTGGCTAGGTGGCGCAGTGAGTAAAGTGCTGGCCCCGGAGTTGGGAGGACCTGAGTTCGGTTCCAGCCTTAGACACTTAACACCCACACACACACACACACACACACACACACAAACTAGCCGTGTAACCTTGGGCAAGTTACTTAACCCCAATTGCCCTCCAAAAGGCAAAAAAAAAAAGTTAAGGGGCAGCTAGGTGGTGCAGTGAATAGAGTCCTAGAGTCAGGAGGACCTGAGTTCAAATCCAGCCTCAGACGCTTAACCCTTAGTAGCCATGTGACCTTGGGCAAGTCACTTAACCCCAATTGCCTTGCCTTCCTCCCTCCAAAAAAAAAAAGTTAATTTAAAAAGTTTAATGAATTCGTTGTAGCTTTTTGTCTGATACATTCAACAAATATTAATATTACAACTCAAGTTACAGCAGGGTCTCAGCTGGCCAGTTCCAATTGGGCAACTCAGCCTCTCCTCTCCTCCTCTCTCCTCCCCTCAGGCCTCCCCTCCATTCTTCTCCCCTCTTCTTTCCTCCCAGTGCTCTATCCACTGTTCCACCCAGCTACCCCAATACTGCTCCTGTTGAGGTTTAGGTTAAAGGGTACTCGAGACCCCAAAATACCGACACGCCATGTCCTGCCAAATGAATTTGACTCAAGACTTCTCTCAGTCAAAGTAAAACAAAGTTTATTAAAGATTCACCATAATGAGTAGACTCTTAAGGAGCCTAAGTATATGTGATGCTTATATTGTGACAAGCGGGCCAGAACAATCTGACACAGACTGAGTCTGATCTAAATTGAATGTGACCCCTTCATGGAGGCAAGATGGATCTTATATGCAGAAAGATTGTGGGAGGGATCTAGGAGTGGTCTTGTAGTCTGGGATGATAGGAGAAGTCTAGGGAAGATCTTGATGGGACTGAGCTCAGACTCCAGGAATGGGATTAAAGGGTGGGAAGTAGCTGAAGGCTACCTGGAGATGACAGATTTGGCCATGGATATTTTAATCGGATCAAGGGTGGGAAGGAACTGGACAGTGGAGGGCTAGGCTAGGTTGAGTAACAGAGATTTGGGCCCAGTGATAATGAAAGGCTTATGACCTCAGACAAATGCCTCATCAAGTGGGAAGATTCAAGAAGAGTTCAAGGGGCTTTCCAGAGCCTGAACCCCATCACTACCAGCCAAGTGCAGCACCTCCCAACAACCACTTCACTCCTGGTCTGTTACAACAGCCTGATGACTTGTCTGCCTGACATATCTTTCCCACTCCAGTCTGTCCTCCTCTCATCTGTCAATGTGATTTTCCTAAAGCACATGTCTGACCATACCAACTCCAGACTCAGTGAACTCCAGTAGCTTCCCATCACCTCCAGAATCAAATAGAAAATCCTGTTTGGCATTCAAAGCCCACACCTTCTCATCTTCTTTCACCTTCCTCCTTATCCTCACCTCCACCCCCATGCACTCTGAGATCCAGTGACCCTGACCTCCTGGCCTTTTCTTGGAAAAAAACTCCATCTCCAGACTCAGAGCATTTTCACTGGCTCCTCCCTGCCTGGAATATTCTCTCTCCTCATTTCTGTCTCCTGGCTTCCTTTAAGTACCAGCTAAAATCCCCTGTTCTCTAGAAGCCTTTCCTGATTCTCCTTATTACTAATGTTTTCCTTCCATTGATTATCTACAATTTATCTGCTATTTGGCTTATTTGTACATAGCTGCTTGGGTATTATCTCCCCCATTAGTCTTTGAGCTCCTTGAGGGTGGTGACTATGTTTTGCCCTTGTATCTCCAGTGATTAGTACAGTGTCTGGCATATAGTAAGCACTTAATTAATGCTTATTGACTGGCTAATGGAAAGGGACACATGCAGTTGGAGGAATCAGGATTAGCTTCAATCAAAAAGCTTGGGAACTATTGCCCATTTTAACTATTCGCCCCCTTGCAAGAGTTTTCCTTACAAGAAAACAGAACCAGACAACATTGCTACAATGGAGGAAAAGGTTTGGAACCAATGACCTAGGGGATTTGTTCTGTGAAGTTTGGATTCAGTCAAAGAGCCATGCTTGAGGACCTAGAAGGCCACATGTGGCCACCAAGCAGCAGGTTCCCCACCCCTGAAGTTCTAGGGTGTTACCTATTAAAACACTGACTCAGAGGAAAAGGACTTCCCTCCCTGCTGTCTTTGTAAGTTAGACCCTCTATTAAAAACTAGATTAGGGAGGAGGCAAAATCAGGACAATTCCACACTGTGCTATTTAGTGCATTCATCTTGGCTCCCCGTGGGTGGGGGAAAGCAAAGGGAGTCCCTGTGTCCCTTTGCTAAGAAAATGTGCTACATTCGTGAGCATTGGGCTAGTGAATATTCAATCTTTCCATGTGGATTTTTTTTCTTTTTTCTTAGTCTGGTTATTCTCCTAAGGATGTTCTGTAGTGGGTAGAATTGGTCACTGGCAATACAGACCACAGCATGTCAGACTTCCGTCTAGGATCCTGTGAAAATCTTACTATACAAGCATTTACTGATCAATATTGACATACTTGCAAGGCTGTACGGTGTATGGGAAGAAAGGCACACTAATACACTGTCTTTGGAGCTGATAATTGGCCCAGATATTCCTCTCTTCCTACAAGAGGAAGTTCAAGTACTACCTTCTATATGAAGCCTTTCTACATCCTCTAATTGCCAGCCTTATTATCTACCATGTACCAGGATGAGTCCCCAGTAATGCAAAAACAAAAAGATAACAGTCCCTGATCTAAAAGAACTTCTATATCATTGGGAGAAACAAAGTGTACATAAAAAGTCATACAAAGTAAATTCCAGGAAGAGAATACTAGCAACTTGGGTGGAGGTGGGGAGCAGGAGGAGGATCTAGGGGGTCTTCCTGTAGGAGATGGTACTTGACCTGGGCTCTGAAGAAAACTAGGGATTCTTTTTTTATATATAAACTTTTTTTTTTTGCTCTTTGGAGGGCTATTGGGGTTAAGTGACTTGCCCAAGGTCACAAGGCTAGTTTTTGTGTTAAGTGTCTCAGGCCAGATTTGAACTTAGGTCCTCCTGACTCCAGGGCCGGTGCTCTATTCATTGCACCACCTGGCCACACCCCACCAGAGTTTCTTGAGCAAGGGAATGATGTGATTTTGGGACTGTCAATTTGACAGTTACTTGGAAGATGGATTGGAAAGGGGAAAGACTAGAGACAGGGATACCAATAAGTAGGTTATTCCAGTAGTTCAGGTGAGAAGTAATGAATGCCTGAATCAGTACAGTGACTATACAAATGAAAAGAAGGAGAAAGAGGGAAGAAATGTTGTAGAGATGGAACATGCAAAACTTGGCAACTGACCAGATAGATGGGGTGAAGGCGAGTGAGCAATGAAGGATGGGTCTGAGGCTGCAAAACTGAAGGACTGAAAGGATGGAGTGTCTTAGACCAAAATGGGGAAGTTAGGAAGAAGCATATGTGCGTCTCAGGGGAAGGATGATAAGCTCTGTTTTGAGTATTTTGAGTATGAGATTCTATGGAACTTTGTTGATGTCCAACAAATTGTTGGTGATCCAGGTCTAAAATTCAGAAAAGACTGACTGTGTGAGTTTAACACATTTATTTATTTTTATATGCAGTTATAATCTGTCACTCTCACTGCCCCACCCCACCCCTCCCCCAGGAAGGGAAGGGAAGGAAAAATGCTCTCATCATAAACATGCATAGTCTAGCAAAATAAATTCCTACATTGGCCATGTCCAAAATGTCTGTCTCTTTCTATGTTTTAAGCTCATCACCTCTCTGGAAGGAAGTAAAGGATATGTTCCATCTTCAGTCTTTTGGACTCATGGTTTATCATTGAGATCAAACCAATGTACATTGTTAAATGAAAGTAGTTCTGGGGGAGGCTAGGTGAAGCCGTAAATAGAGCACCAGCCCTGGAGTCAAGAGGACCTGAGTTCAAATGCAGCCTCAAACACTTAACACTAACTAGCCATGTGACCTTGGGCAAATCACTTAATCCCATTTGCCCTGCCTTCTCCCCTCCAAAAAAAGCAAAAATAAATAAAAAATGAAAAATCTATTTAAAAAAAGAAAGCTCTCACCTTAGATTTTTAAATTATCTTCTGTATTTTCTGCAGTTTTCTGCATCTTACTGAGCACTGATAGATACTAGGCAATGAAGATAATGATTGTTAGGTCCTCTACTAGATAAGATCTCCAGGACAAGAATAGTAATTTATGCAAGTTTTTACCTTGCTCTGTGAATAGGCCAATGTCTTTCTTATACAAAGTAGGTGCTCAATAAACATTTGATGAGTATATGCATTAATGAATGAATGATGGGATCCAGAACCTTACTAGAAATAAGCAGTATAGCCCTGTGGTAGATGCCAAGCCTTCCGTCAACAGGGCTAAAGTCAGAAACTGGGTTATTTTCTTAGCTCTATCAACTAATGTCGCTCCCCCACTATTTACCAGATTGCTGCTTAGTCATCATATCCGGATGCCTTGTGGGTTTCCATGATCTGTTATTAGCCCTGTGTCTATCACTTTCATGTGTTACCCTCACCACATTTTGCCTTAATGCCTCACGTAGCAGCTTTTATCTAAAGAAAAAAAAGAAAACGAAACAAATAATAATAACAACAACAATGGACTTTGTTACAGCTCTCCCTAGTGTCTATATGAACTCAGACCAGGACTTCAACAATTCTGAAGGGCAAAGATGGTGTTTCTGCCTTCTTCATGGCGAGAGTATTCTATAGACATGGCAGTCACACTTCAATAATTTTACTAATGTGTCTAAGGTGGGATCCTACAAAGCCTAGAAATCAGCCAAGATTCAGTTGTTTGAATAAGTGATTAACATTCCTAGATCTTTCACCCAACTGTCAACAAAGTCACTACCACAAACTCAAATCACCTCAGTCCTTAAAAAATTTTCATTAGATCCTCCATCTCCTCAGGCTACCATTTTATATCTCTCCTCCTTTCTGCCTCCACTTCCTCACCTCTGACTAACTTCTGGTGACTTCAAATTTTATCATTCAATTGAAAATTGATACCTTAATTGCCAAATCTGGTAATATTTTCTCAGTTCTTGACTTCTCTGTTGCATTTGACACTGTCGACACTCTTTTCTCCCATATATTTCTCCTTTCTGGATTTTTGTGATATTACCCTCTTCTGATCCTTCTCCTATTTGATCATTCCTCGATCTCTTTTGTTGGCCTATTATCTGTTGTTGTCGTTCTTCATTGTCAAAGAGAACCAAAGACAGCACAGATTGATCCCTTGAGTTTCACATGAATTGGATTTAAGTGAGGTAGAGTCACATAAATTCATCAACTTCACACTCTCTCTTCCAGAGGCATCAAAGTCCAGTGGCAAGACAAAAGTCAGGATGACTGGCGATGGTCCAAGATAAAGTTAATGACCTTGGCATCTTCCGTGTCTGACCAATCTCTAAGCATTCCACAGTGCCTGCTTCAGCCACCTTCATGGCTGTTGGAATAAATTGTCCTCATCCTCCCATTCCACCAGGGGGAGTCTTCACATGCTTAGAGTAACAATCCCCTAACTCACTGATAGGCTTCAGGCCTGTTGGTTACCGTCATCCTGGTTTAGCCCATCTGGGATGTGGCCACTATGCATTCTACAGATGAGAGCTGGGTGAAAGTTGAACACCAAAAGTGGATAAGTAGCCCTGAAAGAACTCAGCAAGCCTCTGTGCCAGAGGTGCTAGTCCTCGCTGGACACCCCATACACCCCACCCCAATCATCTGTATCACACTGCCTAATTGGGTATCCCTGAGGTTCTTTCCTAGGCCCCCTTATCTTCTCCCTCTATAATCTCTCTTGGAAACATCATCAGCTCCCATGGGTTTGGTTATAATACCTATGCAATTGACTCATAGTTCTTTATATCTAGCCTCTCACCTGAGCTTCAGCTTCATATTGATTATTTGACATTTCAAACTGACCATCCCCAAAACATTTCAAACTCAACACATCCGAAAGTGAACTCTTTCTCTTCCTCCCAAATCCAGGCACTACCATCTTCCAGCCTCCCAGGTTTACCACCTCAGCATTATATCCTCAACTCCTCACGGTCCTTTACCCCATAGTCAATCATTTGCCAAATCTACCTCCACTACATTCTTGCATCTGACCCCTTCACTCTACTTCCAGACTTCAGTTCAGATTCTTACTATCATTTCTCACCTAGATGTTGCAGCAATCTGATTGATCTCCCTACTTAGTCTTTCCTCTTCCAGTTTATACTATATCCTGCTGCCAAGTAATTTACCTTAATCACAGACCTGACCACGTCATTCCCTGTTCAATCAACTTACATGGAATCCTATCACCTCTAGGATAAAATATAAATTTTTAATAACATGGAAAACTTCATAACCTTCCTACCTTTCCAGTTTCATTGAACATCAGTCCCCCCTCTACACTTTGTGATCTAGCCACAATAGCTTTCAACTATTCCACACATGACACTGTTTCTTTTCTTAGTGTCCTTTCACTGACCATTCCACATGTCTAGAATCTCTCCTCACTTCATCTCTCTCAGAGAATATTTCTATTCTTTCAAGAGCCAACTTCTGCATTCAAGCACCACCTTTTACAGGAAGTCTTTCCTGAATTCCCCCAAATGCTAGTCCACTCCCTCCCAAAAGACCTTGCATTTAACTGCTCTGTATTTGCACTATTCATATGTATTTTGCATACATTTCCATATGTACTTGTCTTGAGTAGTTGGAGTAGGAATCATTTTGAGTAGGGATTTTTCTTTCCATTCATTGTTTTTGTATCTCAAGCACCCTACCGCATTAGTCTAACTGTCTGCCTTTAAGATTCTGGCAAAATTCTAGAATGGGTTATTAAAAAAATGGTCTGTGAGCATTTAGAAAAGAAAGTTGTGATCACTAGCATCTACCATGAATTCCCTTAAAATGTCAGGATAAATTAGCCTGATTTCCCATTTTTCTTCCATAGGATTTATCAGAGACATCTCAATCTATATCTCTGTCTCTGTCTCTCTCTGTCTCTCTGTCTCTCTCTCTCTCTCTCTCTCCATCTCTCTCTCTCTCTCTCCATCTCTCTCTCACACATACACACACAATATACATTTATGCATACATATGTGTAGAGTGCTGATTTCAATAAGGCATTTGACAGTCTTTCATCTTGGAAGTACAACTTCTGGAGAACAAGGAAACATTGCTGGGGTTATAATATTACATTTAGGTGCACTGATTCATATCTGGTTGAACAACTGTACCTAAAGTATTGATTAATAATGGATTGATGCCAACCTGAAGGAAGAGGTCTAGCTATGAGAGTGTTTTATCTTCATTAGCTGTCCCCTCTGCTGCTGTACATAGGTGGATCTGGTCTCATAACACTCTCGGATCAAAATTTATATACTAACTAGTCCAAGGTCAATTTTCATCCTCAACCAAAACATCCCAATAATATTATTCTCTCATCACTGCAAGATTCATCTGGTCTCACAGATATAGACAAAGATGGGAAACTAATTTAGTCTAGCCCTTTCTAACCACATGGAAGTTATCCCAGGGTAGTTTATTTTGCCCTTTGATTGTCCCATCTCAATAATATTACTTCTAAGTAACTAGCTTATTTCCTTTTCTGGTTATAAAATTCTTGAATGATATATTTTAGGCCATTTCCTATTCATGAGTCAAAATTGATAATATGCTACAATATTTTTATATCTCTCATTTATCTCAATATAGTCCCTATAAGGAACACCTAAAATTTTGATTCTTCAAAAATTATTTCTAGCCACATTGTATCTCTGAAAGATTATTTATGTTAGAAAGATGGGGTTTTGTTTCTGGAAACATTTTAGGATAATTAAAAATGTTGCAAAATTCCCTAAATGAAATAAAGTCCAGTTTCTTACTCCTATTTCAGTCTGGACCCAGCTAATTGTCCATCAACAACTTTTATCCAAGTTACTGCTGGAACACTTTAATGGGCTACCCATTTAGTTAACTGAATGCCATATCTATCTAGCTGCAGTCTGCTTTTGTATGGTCTGGGTCTGGGAGCTAAGGATGGCTTTTGCATTTTTAAATAAAGTTTTGCTTTATTTAAAACTGTTAAAAAAAATCCTTAAGTCATGGTGGTACAAAAATAAATCACAGCAGATTTGGACCTTCGGCACTGCTCTGCTAATTCCCAGTCTAAGCAATAGGCATTCTTCATCTACTTGATTTTTCCTGTATGGATTATTATGTCACACTTTTATGAGTGGTTCTGAATCTCATCAAAGAGATTTTGTGGTATTCTGGAACTTCCTCTAATTAGTATATCATCTGTGTTAAAAAAAAAAAAAGGAACACCTTGTGTATGTGTGTATATAAATGTGTATGTATGTATATATACACATACAAAAATATTTTGTTGTTATTGCTGTTTAATTGTGCAGTCATGTCAACTTTTCATGATCCCATGGACCATAGTGTGCCAGGCCCTTCTATCCTCCACTATCTCCCAAAGTCTGTACCAAGCACATATTTGTTGTTTCCATGACACTATCTATCCATATCATCCTCTGACGTCTCCTTCTCTTTTTGCCTTCAATTTTTCCCAATATCAGGGTCTTTTCCAATGAGTCCTATCTTCTCATTATGTGGCTAAAGTATTTACACACACATACACACACACACACACACACACGCCCCAAACACATATAACCATATTTTACTACTCACTTGATTTTGATGATCAAAGGATCTTTAAACAAAGTTATCTCCATGAATGATACCTTTAAGCTCTGCATTTTACTTTAGTGAATCAAAACATATTCTTTTTTGTCATAGAGCTGGATCTTGTCAGTCAATTTTGATTGTAATTGCAGACTCACAGAATTTAAGATCATGGGGTCTCCTTTAAAAATTTACTTGCATTCCTGCATATAGTGTCAAATTGAACTAAATGATGTCTTTGGTTTTTTCCAATGCAAAGGCTATGATTCTAAGAAAGGTATAAAAGCTGTCTGTGAAAAAGTTCTGATTCAATTCACTGTTTTACTCAGGGAGCAAAAGACTAATTTGGCATCTCAAGAAGACAATGGCCAGTCTTGTGTTTCCAGAATGATGATATGGCTTTAGGTTAAGAAAAAAAATAGTGGACAGGTCCATTGCTGGGGGAGGGGAGGGGCACAGCGGCAGGAGACCCATAGGGTAATCAGCATTAAGTAACTTGTCCAAGGTCACACAGCTATGGCCCTTTGTGAATCCATGTCCTCCTGATTCCAGGGCCAGTGCTACTGGTTCATCGCTTTTTGGGAAATTATACCAGGACCAGCACACCAATAGCAGAAGGGCTGGCTCTGGAGTCCTGGGACCTGGTTTTGAATCCCACCTCTGATGATTACTATCAGTATAAACTGGGCCAAGTCACTCACTTCCCTGGGTCTCAGTGCCTTCATCTGTAAAATAAGATTGACCTAAATGGCCTCTGAGACTCCTTCCAGTTCTGGGTTTGTGTGAGATCCTATGATCCCTCAGGTCACTTGGTCTTACAATGTTTAAAATTCCTATTCTCGAGAAATCTTCTCACATATTTGAACTACACTTTTCCTCCTGAAATTCTTGATTTTCTCAGTTAGACAGAGGACATCTGACCACTATCTACTTTATAAAATAAGTACACATACTATTTAAATTCTCCTTCCCCTAAAATCTTTTGAGAGATAGAGACACAGAGAAAGATGGGGAGAGACAGAAAGAGAGAGAGAGACAGAGAGAGAGAGAGACAGAGAGAGAGAGACAGAGAGAGAGGGAGAGACAGAGAGAGACAGAGAGAGAGACAGAGAGAGAGAGAGAGAGAGAGAGAGAGAGAGAGAGAGAGAGAGAGAGAGAGAGAGAGAGAGAGAGAGAGATTTCCTAACTTCTGGATCACAGACCCATAGTGGAGGGCAGGAAGAGAGGTCACTGTGAAGTTACTGTGAAGGGTTCAAATCTACATACAAATACATAAATAAGTAAACATGCCTCTGTAGTCTGAAATGTCTTGTGCATATGTTTATAACTACTTTAAAATGTATGCAGATTTTATTTTGATTAGTAAAAAGGAAGTGAGTGCATTTGAGAGTGTTATAGACAGAGAATGTATTACATTATCTCACTGGATCCTATCAACTACCCTGTGAGATAGGTGCTATTCTACAGAAGAGGAAACATAAGCTTAGAGAGTTTAAGTGACTTGCCCAGGGTCCCCCAGCTAACAAGGCAGCATCTGAACCCAGGCCTTCTAGGTTTCAAGTTCAGCAAGCTATCTACTACACTATGGTTAAGTGACTTGTCCAAGGTCACAGTTAGGAATGGCAGAGTTTTAACTCAGGACTTCTAACTCCAAATACAACAACTTTAACTGGCTCATAGGGAGCCTACAATATTTCATTAAATAATTAAAAAAGAGTCCTCATACTCAGAAAAATTGGGAACCACTGCCCTAAAGGTCATCTATTTAGTTCAACCTCTTACCCCTTGTAGTTCTCTTTAAAACATAGCTGGTGACATTTTTACAGTGGAAGGAGAGTAACAGTAGATAGATAGATAGATAGATAGATAGATAGATAGATAGATAGATAG
>NW_027187351.1:3840355-3846552 GCF_028583685.1 Petaurus breviceps papuanus
GATAGATAGATAGATAGATAGATAGATAGATAGATAGATAGATGGATAGATAGATACAAAGAGTTATGGTTATCAATATACTCATACATATATGCATAAACCCATATACACACATACATAGACATACATAGATTCACATATATACTTACACATATACATATGTACACACATGTATATATACATATATGCCATATGTATGAGTATATGTGTTTGAGTATATGTGTATTTAAATAACTCCAATATTTTTTCAACATTGAAATTTTGTGCATATTTTTTTTGGATTTTGTTGGGTTTTTTTCATATTTTGGGGGTTTTTTTCACATTTTTTTATGTATGTGATTTCTGCTTTTATTGTTATGGGGAATTTCCAGTTAAATCTCTCCTAATGCAGATAGGAACCTACTCTGAAGCTTATAGTCTTATTGAGTTGCCCAGGGTATTTAAGGGGTTAAGTGACTGGCCCAAGGTCACACAGTCAGTATGTGTTAGAAGCATGATTTGATGGACTCAAAGGCCAGGTCTTGATCCACTAATCTGTACTGACTGCCCTCTAACCCCATTTTTATGGAGTTTGTTTTATTCTTTCTACCCCACATCTCTTTTAATAGTGCTACCTAAAACAGGTGTGTGACGATTTTCCCCTTACTTCCTCTTGACCACCATTTTTTCTATCATATAATCAGTTCTCATTTATCTGTGGGTAGACAATCCTGCTCTCATCATCTTAGTGATCTTACCCCATGCATGATTTAACTGAGTACAATATTGACCTCAGCACTATCTCTGTTTATCCCTGACAAAAAAAAAAAAAAAGCTGAAAAAGAAAGCCCCAGGATCTGGAAAGTTCCAGACAGAGATATCATTTTCTAAAAAATATCCTAATAGCTAAAATCCTATTGTAATAGTTGTCATAGCTAACATATTCCATTATGATCAAAATTTTCAAACAGCAACATTACACTCTAATGCAAGTTTTATTCTCAAAAGTCTACTGAATAGGGGTGGCCAGGTAGCACAACGAGTAAGAGCACCGGCTCCAGTGTCGGGATGACCTGGGATCGATCCCGGGCTCAGACACTTAGCACCCACCCAGAAACACCTGGCCGTGTAACCTTGAGCAAGTTACTTAACCCCGATTGCTTAGGGGCGGCCAGGTGGCTCAGCGAGTAACCTTAAGCAAGTTACTTAACCCCGATTGCTTAAAAAAAAAAGTCTACTTAATGGATGATGAAACATCTTTTATCTATCCAACTGTGGGTCCAGAAGTATAAGTGTTGGGGTCATAGTTTTAAAGAGAAAGAAACTTCAATGTTCATTTAATCCAATCCCTTCCTTCACTTTTTTTTTTTTATCTTTTTGGAGGGTGGAAAGCAGGGCAATTGGGATTAAGTGACTTGCTCAAGGTCACACGGCTAGTAAGTGTCAAGTGTCTGAGGTAAAATTTGAACCCAGGTCCTTCAGACTCCAGGGCCAGTCCTCTATTCACTGCACCAAAAGTCAGAGGTGAAATTCCAGCTAGATTCTGTGATTCCAAATCCAGCATCTGTCCACTGAACCAGGAAGCCTCATCATCTCAGTAAAGAGGGGAAGAGCATCAGGTGGCACATGCTGTTTAGACACATAGAATGGAGTCAGACATTGGAACAGTCAGCAAGACCTGAGTTGAAATCCTGCCTGAGACACTTTAATATGGGGATAATGAGAATCAAATGAAATGTAAAGTACTTTGCAAAACTTAAAATACTTCATAAATGCTAGTTACCATTATTATCATCATTATTTAAAACCTTGCTGTGATGACTTCATAGTGGTCATTCCACTAACTTAAATGAGCACATACATGTTGTCCTCCCTCTCCCTGCCTCTGCCTCTTGTGGCCAGGGGAAACTGATATAAAAGTGGGGCAGACAAGTACAGCCAAATTTCCTCACCCATATAAGATATCACAGGAACCAAGATTCCAGCAACAACAGTCAACACTGACACTTCTAAGCCCACAGCTGACTGGAGAAAACTCATTAGTAAATTGTTCCGGCTGCTGGGTCTTTCCTCTTAGGTATAGTCTGTGGTTCCCTATATCTTTTTTAGCTTTAAAAAAAAAAAAAAGATAAATGAAACAAAGTTGCATGAGTTACTGCACAAACCACAGAGCCTGTTATTGGATAGTTCATTCTCCTTGATGTTTAATTTTAGACCCTGCCTTTGGGGGCCATTCATTCAGATTTCAGTCCCTCACTGACCTTGATTCCACTGGGGTCAGAGGCTGTCTGCCGGCAGTACCCAAAATAACGTCATCGAGCTTAGCATCACTCAAGGAAGCTTCACCTGACTCAGTGTCACCCCAGCGAAATGGAGATTTGCAATCTGACCCACTTTAAATCAATGTTTCAGTAAAAGAGGAAAGAGAATACCCAAGTGGTAGGCTAACATAGTTTCCATGAGGTTAATTAATACTTACGGGGATTGGGAAAATACACTCGCTGACTGTGGCCACGCTGTTCTAATATGATGTCTCTTCCCTTTCACGTAGTTAAATCTCCTTCTAGGTATTGTTTTAGAAACTTTTCACAGCAGCTTCTTGGGCAAAGATGATTCTTTTTCATAGATGGAAATTGGGTCCATATAAGCTACTATTTGAACTATTTTTCTGCACATAGTATGTACTTAATAAATGTTGATTGATTGATTGAATTAAATTAGAAAGTTACCATGATTTTTCTCTAAAATAATTCATTTGACCAACATGACAGATGGCCAAACTGCTTTTTCAATTTGTTTTCCTCATATAAAAATAATATTTATATGTCCCTTTATGCTTTTCAAAATGTGTCACACATGCTGTCTTATTTGATCTTCGCATCAATCCTGTGAGATAGGTGCTATTATTATTATTTCATTTTATAAATGAGGAAACAGGCCAAAAAAAGTTATTTGTTCAGGGTCACACAACTAATAAATAGTGTCTGAGAGAGGATTTGAACTCATGTCTTCCCAGCTTCAAGTCAAAAACTCTATCTACTGTGTCACATAGCTGTAATCTGACAAAAATCTTACCCAAAAACAAAGCTGAGAAGGGAACCCCTTTGGCCAGCCTGAGGGAGAAAGAATGTTCCAAAGGTCAGAAATGGAAATAGCCAAACTTTGAATGAAAAGGAAGTTAGTTAGTTGACAACATCGATCTCCACCTAAGCAAGTATTCATTTAATTAGGACATTTTGAAAATAAATAATCCAATAAACATCTCAAAATGACCTCACATTCAAAAATAATCATAAATGGCCTCACATAAATAACCATAAATTACTCTACTTTACCTTAAGATAAAGACTAACAGGGAGCTAATGGGGTTTTGCTCCGTGACAAGTGACTTTCTCCCTTTGGCAACTACCTTGAGTTTCTCCAGACAGGTGCTTCTATGCAGAGCAAGTCCTCACAGGCAGGAGCCCCCAGAATCCGGAGACCCACATCAGCCCCAGTTCTCCTAGGGCTAGAAGCCAAAGGATGCCCTCACCCTCATAGCAATCATACAGGCCTGCTGTCCACATTCACTGTTCTCTGCCAGTGACCCCTTAATTGTTTTTGTGACTTGGGGAGAAAAATGTTTTAGATATAAGCAACTATAAAATAATCCCTGCAAGAAACCAGAGAACTAAAAATGATTGTCGACTACCAAGCTGGATGCTGAGGGCTGAAAAGTTAGGATTTAAGTTGGCTGAAAGTAAACAATCCACTTTCTAGGCCAAAGAAGAGATTAAGTGGGGACCAGCGAAATAGAAGCATCCTTTTTTAGCTGCTTAAGGATTTCTCAAACCAAAAACCACAAAGATCTTAATTACAAGATTAAATAGTTAAGAGTCTTTGTCCCCTACAGATGAAAACAACTGATTAAAACAATTTTAACTTTGACCCATAAAAGATCTATTTTTTCTTTTCTTTTTTTGGGGGATGGGGGCAGGGCTGACTCTCAACTAACAAAGATCCATTTTCTCTTTTTGTTTTTTGCTTTTTGGAGGGCAATTGGGATTAAGTGACTTACCCAAGGTCACACAGCTAGTTTTTGTGTCTGAGGCTGGATTTGAACTCAGGTCCTCCTGACTCCAGGGCCAGTGCTCTATTCACTGCGCCACCTAGCCACCCCATAAAGATCCATTTTCAAAACCATTATTTTGATAGTTTCATGATAGCAGCATCCAGTTCGTCCTGTTTTATGAAACTCTCCAGACTCTGAGGATCAGGGATCTCAAGGAGGTTGAAAAGGAGAAGATAAGAATGAACTCAGCTCCTTGGCTTATTAACTTCATACTGTGAATGAGGCTATGAGACATGCTCAGGTCACCTAAGATGGGGGTCTCCATGTGAAAGATGAAAGGGACCTGCTTCTAGAAGAAGAAATTCTTCATTTCCCTATCATCTGGGGAAGATCAATTTCTTTCCATTGGCTATGTAGCCAGAACCCTAAATCCACCTAAAGGAGTCAGGGTACTTCTTTCTTCTTGTGGTCACCCATGGAATAGACACCATACACTAAGCTAGGCAGGGAAAGCCACCTTCCCCTGTCCATTTAGGTCCTGTGGCCCTAGAAAGACACTTTCCTTTGAACCTTTAGGTTCTGTGGCCTCAAGAAATGGTCCTGAAACTTTGTTCTCCTCAGTTCTACATATAAGAGACAAGAGTCCCCAGACCCTAGAGCTAGCTAATAAAACTGGAATCAGGATTCCAGGTTAGATGTTGACTCCATTCCAGAAGGGAAGACCTCAGAAGCCAAGATATCTGGGGGGAAGTGGGAATGGAGGTGGGGGGGAGGAGAAGGGAGACAAGGATTTTAGACTTGGAACTTGGTGGGACTCTGCTAACTGTGCTAACCCATTACCTTCCCCAGAAATGTAAAGAAAATTATGCCTTACATGTGTTGGTGGGGAGAGAGGGTCAGTGAATATTTGTGTATTTATTCTTGTCTACCTTTTAAAATAGCTATTCCTTTGTTAAACCTAAGCTATTGAATGGGTAAATGGAACTACGGTTCCCATTGGACCCAAAAAACCTGAAGGAACATTATCAGTGGGAGTTTGAACCAATGGCAAAGTGTAGACATGCCTCAACCCCCTTAAAAGTGTGACAGAACCCTGGTGGGGGGATGAAATGCAACATCCCTGCTCTCCAAACGAAAAAGGTCAGGGTAATTTTGTTAGAATACTTTTCAGAGGTGACTGTCCCTTTATTGCATTTTTATATCTTGGGTCTCTTTAAACAACTTTAGATTGGATTTCTCTGCCAGTTGCTGTCCAGGTCAACTGTGTGCAGAATTAAGACTGGCAAATAAGATCTCCCAATGCATATTCCAAACCATATTACTTTTCTTATCTATTTCCTTCTCTCTTTCTCCTATTTTTTGACACATGTATCATGATTTTGACTTCTAATTTGACAATTCCACAAGCATTTATTAATCATCTTCTTTATTATGTGAAAGGCTGGGTGTCTCTGACCTAAAATAACAGTACAAGTAAGCTATAAACAAATGATGAGAATACTACAGGGTGTCCCTGAAGTTTGGACACATAGGAAATCTCATTAACTATGAATATTTTCAAAAAATGAAATGAATGAAATTTTCAACAACATTTTATTTAATTAGCATACATTTTAGCCATGACAATTTCATAGGGAATAAAAACTTTCATTAGCTATTTTGAACTATTTTCCATATTAATGAGATTAACTTAATTTAATTAATTAATGAGATTCCCTATGTGTCTCCTATGTCTTCCTGTGAAATCTCATTTATGATAATTAAATAAAATGTTGAAAATTTCTTTCATTTCATTACTTGAAAATATGCATAGTTAATGAGATTTCCTATGTGTCCAGACTTTAGGGACACCCTGTAGTTAGGATGTGATTGAGTATATAAGAGAGGTCTAATGGGGTAGCTAAAAGAAGAAACAGACAATAGACTTTCTTTTTATTTGCAGTGCAAAGGGGATGCACAGAGAGATCATAATTCTGAACACAAACTAAAATCTGATTTTTCCCACAGGGCTCCTTTTATACAGAAAATACATAGAAATGTATTTTATGCAGAAAATATATAGAAATGCAAGGGGATGTCTGAAGAACAAAACCTCAGAGTTAAGAAACATCTGCTTTAAAAGGCTATCAATCATATATGGTGGGGATCATTAACTGAAGCCAAGAAA
>NW_027187351.1:3846562-3869691 GCF_028583685.1 Petaurus breviceps papuanus
TTTTTTTTTTTTTGCTTTTTGGAGGACAGTTGGGGGTAAGCAACTTGCCCAAGGTCACAGGGCTAGTAAGTGTTAAGTGTCTGAGGTCAGATTTGAACTCAGGTTCTCCTGACTCCAGGGCCGGTGCTCTATTCACTGCACCACCTAGCCACCCCAACTATTTTCATTTGTTATAAGAAGGGGTACTAATGTGGGGAGAAGAGTACTATGAAAGGGTGGTTGTGTCCATAAAAGCATGAATTTAAAAAAATTTAATAAAATAGTCTTATCACCAACATACACTTTTTTTCCAGAGACCACAAGTCTTGGGGAACATCTGTTTCTAACAAAAGGTATATCAAGTCAACAGTTCTAGCTAATTCAGAATCATAGAATTGATCTAGAAGGAACTTGAGAGATAAGATGTGAGGCTAGTAAAATAGGCAGTATCTGAGGCTCTCATTTGGAGAATTAAGATCTGCAGAATCCTGAGGTTAGTTACATGCTGGTTAGAAACCAGCAGTGCAAAAGGGGGCTTCCATGTAAGCTCCTCTTCCTTCAAGGTCCAAGGATGAGTCAATAGCAGAGCCTAGTTTTTCTGCAGCAGAGGAACATTCAGGTTAGTGACCGATTTTCTGAGAAGCTTCCTCTGAGCTTCTCAAATCATTCTTTCCCACTCCTACATACCAAATCTCATGCCACCCACAAACTTTGCCCGATGACAGAAAGGTAATTCTAAATCCCATGGAAATAACCTATCTTTGGCGATTCACATTCAGGCCACCTGAGCCTGCAAAAGAAGTAACAGTGGAAACAGTGTGACAACCCTCACAGTTACAGTGTGCTATGTGGTGAGGGATGTCTCTAGACACAAATGTTTGAGGAGGGTTTGGAAAGTGTCAAGTAGCCGCTGGCTTTTCAAAATGGAAAGTCCTGTTTTGTTGCTGATATGTTAGATAATTTCAATTAAGGCTATTACTGTGTACAACTATGCAACTGGCCAAATATAACTGATTTTTTTGTTTTCTAAGACGTTTAAAAAGATAGTTAAGTACATCATGAAGCAGATCCTATAGGATTAATCAACTAGATATCTATGGATTCTTTCACTCATCCAAGTAATATTTATTAAGCTTTGACCATGGAGCAGACCCTGTGCTGGGTGTTATTGAGAAATACATAAATGTAGAAGGAACAATTTCTGTCATCAAAAGCTGACAGTGTAGATAGGGAGATAGAACATATACAAATAAAAAGATAATTAGAATACACAGATAGGTCTCTTACATAGCATCAGTTCCAATCTTTTCATCTCATTAATGAAGAAGCTGAGGACCAGAGATAAAGGACTCCTCAGGTCTCTTAGATAAAAAGGTAGGAGATCCATAATTTGAACCCATATCTTCTGACTCCTACACTTTGTGACATACCACATTGTTGCTTTATATATAATAATAACTACAGGTAGAGATGGATGAATAGATAGATAAGTTATGGTAGGTTTTAGAAGGCATCCGAGAGATGTAGGAAATCAAAGTGATTTACATAGTCACTTGGGATAGTTAAGTCTTAACCTCAACTCTCTCTGTTCCTTCTCCATAGCCTATCCAGTATACTTTGCATCAAATGAGCAGTATAGATAATGAGTATTAAGGGAGCTCAGAGAAAGTGGGGAAAAGAACTGCAGACTGAGGGAGTCAAGGAAAGCTTCATTGTAGAGGCAGATTTTGGGTTGAACCTTGAAATCTAAGGGATAAGAGGATTCCAAATGGGGAAAACATAGCATAATGGATATACCACTGAACTTGGAGTGAAGAAGATCTGAATTCAAATTCTGTTTAGACAATTACTGTGTAGTCCTGGGCGAGTCATTTAACTCCCCCCATGCCTCAGTTTCCTCATCTGTAAAATGAAGAAGTTGGACCCAATGGTTTCTAAGGTCTCTTCTACATCTAAATCATGATTTTATAGCCCTATATGATGACACAGATGTGATACAATGAGATAAAATTAGTAAAGCATTTAGCATGGTATTTGGCACATAGTAAGCACTCAATAAATACTTGTTCCCTCCTTCTCCTACATAATGTTGACCAGCTAATTGGATCATTAAAGGACAAAAAATTTTCAAATAAGTTATGGTCCATCTAATTTAATATCCCTAAAGAAATCAGAGCTAGAGAACACATACTGTCTGTGTGATCCTGGATGGGTCACTTAATCTAACTACTCAGAACCTTCAGGCAACTCCCTTAGACCAAGAGTTGCAGAACAGGTGGGTATCTGTTTTGGTAGAGGTTGCTCCTCACTGTGAACTCCCTACACAAGTGAAATCAGAGTTCAAGTCATAAAGTCAGTGAAATCAGACTATAATTTGATCCCATTTCTCATTCATCAACCTGACTGATCTAACCAGTTGTCTATATTACACCATTATCATCTGTCATCCTCTGTGATTCCATTTAACCATCTGCAAAATAGGGCTGATCTTACCTAGGACAGGGCTAGGCACATAGTAGGTGCCTACTTGTTTAATTGATGGATTCACTATTTGTGAAAAGATATTAAGTGCTGGGAGGTCCTGAGATTATGAATCAGAGAATAGAGTGCCAGAGTCAAAGACTTGGATTCAAATCCTGCCTCTCCTTCTTACAAGACTATGGGCACATCTTTTCATCTCTCTGAGTCTCAGTTTCTCCTTCTGTAAAATGGGAATAATAACCTACCTCAAAGAGTTGATGTATGGCTTAAATGAGAATTATCTCATTTATGTAAATTTATCATTTATGTAAAAGTATTTCACGTAAAATGCTTTACAAATTTTGAAGCAAAAATGTCATTTTTCAACATCAGCACTTGCCTGACATATCTCCTCTGGAAAGATAAAAGAGAGATAAGGGAAGTTCAGCGCCTGGTTTTACTGAGCAGTGGTTTTTCTCTATGTTTTTCTGACTACAAGGGCATCTTTCGAATCAAGCACCAAAGCCCAGACTCTACCACAAAAGAAGCAAAGCATTGAGGTTATTGCTAACCACCAGGGACATGACATGCATAAACTTAGGTTTAAGATGTGGCTTTCTCTCCCCACCCTTCCTCACACTCTCAAGCATCAGCTCTCACCAGGTGTTCGTTCAATGTAGGACAAAGCTGACAAAACAATTTCTCTCAGCCTAGGAGTATGGTGTGACTCATAGCTATAGAGGGAAGAACCATATATGTCCATTGGTGAGAAACATAAGGCTTCTAGATGTATCAAAGCAAAATTACTTAAGATTCATATTTTAAGTGCCTGGGCTGGTTTACTTTTATGTATTCCTGGAAGGAGAAAAAAAGAAAAGATTTCATGCAGTACCATTTGGTTGATGATGCCAATGATAATGGCACTGATGTGAATGAGAACAAGAATAAAAATGATGACAAAGATTATCCTAATGATGGTAAAATCATAGAACTGGGCTAGAAATAATATGGTCCATCTCTGTGTCTTATAACAAGCTACTTCAATTTTTTAAAAGTCCTATTTGTGAATTTAAAGTCTTCCTTAATTTGACTCTCAAGATTTATTTCCCATTCCACAACTTCATGTATTCTGTGTTCCAACGAAAATGGGTTTTGAAGGCTTACTCAGTAGACTATCAGTAAATGAAAAGAAGAGAAGAGGACATGATGTTGGGAAGACCAATGTGACCAAAGGCATGAAGAAAGGTTTGAGTATGCTTTGAGAGGAGCAGCTAAGGGTAGAGGGAAAGGATGAGAAATTAGTGGACCAATCTAATTGGAATACAGTCTATGCTAAAGGAGCCCTCCAGAGCATCAAAGTATCAACAATCCCATCCTAATTCAATGTCTGCTACCAATTTATTCAGTAAGCCCCCTATCAGTGGAGCATCTCCCAGCAACCTTCCTCCAGTCCTACTGATTCCCAAATCCTATTCATCCAGTCTCATTGGCCTAGGTCCCAGTTTTTTGCCATACTTCTTCTACCATACCACATCACTGTGCCTTTTGAAACCCTTGCTTTATTCATCTCAACAAAACTACATACAATCACAGAATCCAAGAAGAGCTGGAAAAAGACCTAGTCAAATCAATAACTCCCCAAGAATGCCTTCATTAACATATGCTACAAGAACAGCTAGGTACAGAGCATGGGCTGGGGGTACTGATACAGCATTTGCAAACATAATTCTAAGAAGGGATCCATAGGGGTTGAGTGACTTGCCCAGAGTTACACAGCTAGTAAGAGTCTGAGGTCACATTTGAACTCAGGGAGAGGTCACTTCAGGTGACTTCAGGTCCTCACTTCAGGTCAGCCACTCTATCCAGTGCAGCACCTAACTACCCATTGACATAACCTACAATTAGCTTTTTTGGCTGTCATATCACTCTATTGATGCATATGGAGCTTACAGCAACTAAGACTTAGATCTTTTTCACAGAAGATGCTAGAAGTTGTCTAAACATGGCTCTCCTATCCTACATTTGTAGAGTTTATATTATGAACCCAGATGAAGAACTTTACATTTATCCTTTGTTGATAACATGTTAGTACCCAAAAAGTTCTTGACAAGCAAGAACACTGGGCCAAATAAAATAAAATAAAATGTAATCAAGATGGAAATAAAGTCTAGCACTTGGATTCATAGGATCAAAAATTAGAGCTAAGTTTTCCCCAGGTGAATAAGCCTGCTCTCCGCTAGGCTGGGCTCCTCAGTCCCTCCTTCAGTGAGGGAGGATGTAAGGGGTCAATGCCAGGGTCACTCACCCAGAAGAATAAGGTATAGAAGACAAGGGAGAACTTGAGGTATAGGTACCATCTCACTGTGATAGTCCTGACTTACTTCTTGCCATCAGTGGTGATGTTTGTCATCATGGGCGTCACCCTCTGGATAAAGGTCATCCCTTAGAAATCAGTTGGTCAGGATCCAACAGAGACCAAGACACATTGCAGCAAAAAAGAGGTTTCTGAAGACCATGGTGGTGACTTTTGCCATCTGCTGATGCCCTATAACCTCTACTTCATTCTGGGCACCTTCCAACAGGACATATATTGCCACAAGTTTATTCAGCAGGTCTCCCTGGCCCTCTTCTGGCTTACCATAAGCTCCATCATGTACAATCCCATGCTCTATTGCTGCCTCGACTAATGGTTTCCCTCTGACTTCTGATTTGCACTTCACTGCTGCCCCTGGGTCACCCAGACTGATGAAGACAAGCTAAAACTCTTCCAAAGCCAGTCACTGTTGATAACCATCCACAAACATGCACACACACACACACACACACACACACACACACACACACAAAGATGTCACTCTCTGTCACAAAAGCATCTTTCCAGAAACCCTCAATGATCAGGAAAGGGACCTTGGGTACCATCTTTCTAGAGAATGTTGATGGCCATCCTTTCCTTTTTGCTTTGCTGGAGTCACAACTGGAATCACTTTTTCCCTAACTGCCCCCCAACTCCTCCCTTAGAAACAGCAATATGCAGTTTGAAAGTCAGTCTTTAACTATCTAGAGGAAAACAAAAAACAGGCTGTGTCCCTGGGCAGACAGATAATTTTCTCTAAAGGAGCTTCCTAGTTCACGGCTTGGAATTCTATAAAATTGGGTTTCTTCTAACAAAACAAAGCAGAGTCACCAAAACCAGACCAGAGAATATCAACTGACACTTACATATCAGTTTAATTTTTAATAGTGCTCTGCTAATGTTGTACACAGTAACAGCAATATTGTAAGATGATTAGCTGTAAATGACTTAGCTATTCTCAGTAATACAATGATCCAAGACAAATCTAAAAGACTTATGATGAAAAATGCTATCCATCCCCGGAGAAAAAAACTGATGGAGTCTGAATACAGATCAAAGCATACTTTTTTTTGCTTTATTTTTCTTGGGGGTTTTTTTTGGTCTGTATTTTCTTTTACAATATGACTAATATGGAAATATGTTTTACATGACTACACATGTTTAACCTATGTCAAATTGCTTGCTTTCTCAATGAGGGGGTGAGGACGGAGGGAGGGAGAGAATTTGGAACTCAAAATTATAAAAACAAATTTAAAATTGTTTTTACATGTAATTGGAGAAAAATAAAATATCAAATATTTTTTTAAATAAACTAATTGGAACTAGATGGACATCTAGTGCAACCCACTCATTTTACAGATGAGGAAGCTGAAGCCCAGGAAAGGTAAGACCATAGGTCACACAAAAACTAGATTAAAGGGACAGGATTTGAATCTAAGTCTATCAGACTCTAAAGTTGGAACTGTACCACGCTGCCTCTCCTTAAAGACAAAATCATTTCAAAATGATCTCCCTAAGGCCAAGCAGTTATAGCTAATCAGCAATTTAGCTCTCAGTGGGACTACAAGATCAACAGTGTGTTATAGCACATATAGCATAAAGAACTACCTGAAAGTCATGATAAAAAACAGCCTAAACATCATCTTTCAAGATATTATCAAGGAAAACTGCCCTAATACTCTAGAACCAGAGGATAAAATAGAAATTGAAAGAATCCACTGATCACCTCTTGAAAGAGATCCCAAAATGAAAACTCCCAGGAATATTATACTCAAATTCCAGAGCTCCAGGTCAAGGAGAAAATACTGCAAGCAGACAAAAAGAAACAGTTCAAACATCATGGATCCACATTCAGGATAACACAATATTTAGCAGCTTCTACCTCAAAGGATCCAACCCCCTCAGAGGGCTTGGAATATGATGTTCCAGAGGGCAAAAGTTCTAAGATTACAACCAAGAATCACCAACCCAGCAAAACTGAGTATAATCCTTCAGGGAGCAGGGGGGTTGGGGAATGAAATAGAGAACTTTAAGGCATTCCTAATAAAAAGACCAGGGCTGAATAAAAATTTTGACATTCAAATACAGGTCACAAAAGAAACATAAAAAGGTAAATAGGAAAGAGAAATCGTGACTCAAAAAGTTAAACAGTTCATATTGCTGATATTTATAACTCCTAAAAACTTTCTCATTGTTATGGTAGTTAGAAGGGGTAGCATAGAGAGAACGCAGAGGTGTGAGTTGAATGTGATGGCATGATTATCTAAAAAATAAAATTAGGGGATGAGAAAGAAGAATGCACTGAGAGAAAGGAAAAAAGGGAGAGGCAGAATGAAATAAATTATCTGACATAAAAGAGAACTGAAATAGATTGTACAGCGGAGGGAGAAATGGGGGAAGCAAAGAGGAAAGCACTTGGGCCTTACTCTTATCAGAATCGGTTTAAATAGGGAATAATATACACAGTCAGCTGGGTGTAGAAATCTATTTTGCCATACAGGAAATTAGGAGGAAGAAAGAATGAGAGAAGGAGCAAGTGGGGAAGATTAAAGGGAAAGCAGATTGGGGGATGTAAAAGTCAGAAGCGAGACTCCTTTAAGAAGGGGCAGGGTGAAAGGAGACAGAGGGAGGGAGAGCGTAACATAAACAGGAAAGAAATAGGATAGAATACGTGCTTGGTAATCATTGCTGTGAGTTTCTCTGATAAAGCCTTTATTTCTCAAACGTATAGAGAAAACGGAATCAAATTTATAGAAATAAGATCCATTTCTCAATTGATAAGTGGTCAAAGATAAATCTGAACAAGCAGCTTTCAGACAAAGTAATGAAAGCTATCTATAGTCATACAAATACCCTAAATCGCTATCGATTCGAGAAATACAAATTAAAACAACTCTGAGCTACTACCTCATACCTATCAGACTAGTTCATATGATAGAAAAGGAAAATGACAAATGTTGAAGGGGGTGTGTGAAAATTAAAACACTGTTTTAACTTCACTGTTGGTGAAGTTGTATACTGATTTAGTCATTCTGGAGAGCAATTTGGAACTATACCTAAAGGTCAATAAAAGCATGCATACCCTTTGTCCAAGCAATACCAGTACTAAGTCTGTATCTAAAGAAATCAATAAGAAAAAGGAAAAGGACCTATGTGTACACAAATATTTATAACAGCTCTTTTAGTTGTGGCAAAGAATTTAAATTTAATCTTGAGAATTTAAACAAGTTGTATATGATTGTGATGGAATACACTTGTGCTTTAAGAAATAATGAGCAGGGGGTGTTCTCAGAAAAACCTGGAAAGACTTACATGAACTGATGCAAAGTGAAATAAGCAGAACCAGGAGAACACTGTACAGAGTAACTGCGATATTGTATGATCTATTATGAATAACTTAGATATTCTCAGCCATACAATGATCTGTTTTTGTTATTTGTCCTTTGTTTTCAAAGACGACCATGGAGAGGATGTCATGACACAAGTGAATTGGATTTAAGTGAGGGAGGGCTGTGCAAACACCAGCCTCACTTTCTCTTCTGGAGCCATCTGGTTCCTGTGGCCAGATACACATACACGTGCAGATATACATATGTCTGCCTTTCTGCATTTGATTGTGAGGTTTTTGTGCTCTATTACATGGTCAATTTTTTTATAGATACCATGTTCCACAGAGAAAAAGATATATTCTTTTCTATCTCCCTTCAATTTTCTCCAGAGGTCTGTCATATCTAACTTTTCTAAAATTCTATTCACCTCCTTACCTTCTTTCTTGTTTATTTTGTGGTTAAATTTCTCTAGTTCTGAGAGAGGGGAGGTTGAGGTCCCCCACTAGTATAGTTTTGCTTTCTATTTCTTCCTGTAACTCATTTAACTTCTCTAAGAATTTGGATGCTATACCACTTGGTGCATATATTTTTGGTAGTGATATTGCTTCATTGTCTATGGTACCTTTTTGCAAGATGTAGTTTCCTTCCTTATCTCTTTTAATTAGATCTATTTTTGCTTTTCTTTTATCTGAGATAAGGATTGCTACCCCGGCTTTTTTTTTTTTTACTTCAGCTGAAGCTTAAAATATTCTCCTTCAGTCTTGTACCTTTGCACTGTGTGTATCTCTCTGCTTCAAATGTGTTCCTTATAAACAACATAGTGTAGGGTTCTGGTTTTTAATCCATTCTGCTATCCACTTCCATTTTATAGGAGAGTTTATCCTATTCACACTCACAGTTATGATTACTAACTGTGTATTTCCCTCCATCCCATTTTCTCTGTTTATACATTTATCTCCCCTTTAACACTGTCCCTCCTCACCAGTGTTTTACTTCTGACCCACACCTCCCTCAATCTGCTCTTTTCTATCAGTCCTCCCTTTTCTTTCCTCTTTTCCCCTCCTAGTCTGCCCTTCTTTCTATCAGCCCCCCCCCTTTCCATTTTCTTTCCCCTTACCCTTCTACTTCCCTATGGGGTGAGATTAATTTCTATATTCAACTGAGTGTATATGTTATTCCCTCTTTGAGCCAAGTCCAATGAAAGTAAGATTCAAACAATGCTCACCCCTCCCTTTTTCCCCTCTCCTGTAATAGATCTTTTGAACCTCTTCATATGATGTGATTTACCCTCTTGGGCCTCTCCCTTTCTTCTTCTCCCACTACAATTTTTTTTCAACCCTTACTTTTAAAAAAAAAATCACCACATCAAAATCACCTTATACCCATGCCCTCTCTCTATGTACAGTCCTTCTAACTGCCCTAACAGAGATTCAGATCTCAAGAGTTTCATAGTGATCTGAGATAATTCCATTTTGAATGTCCATTTTGAAGAAAGCTAAGAGGGTGGAAAAAAATTAAAGACCACCAACCTTGATTTCCATTCTTGACAAAATTCTAGGACACCTGTTTTAAGGGGATGGTTACTGGACATTCTGAATAGGAAAAAGGTCACTTAAAGACATCATAGCTTTATCACAAACAGATCATGGCAGACTAACCTCATTTTCCTTTTTGACAAGTTAACTGCAGCAGAAGTGAGACAGTGTGGGATAGTAGATATGGGGCTGGGGTCAGAACAACATAGGTTTAAGGCTTGCCTCTGATATGTACTGTCTGTGTGATCTTTGGCAAATTGCTTAGTATTTCTATTGCTCGGTGGTCTTTAATTTTTGTTCTCCACCCTCTTCCCTTTCTTTAAAATTGGGAAATTAATTGGTTTTTCTCCAGTCCTGTATCAACTCTCCTATTATCTGAGATCTTTCAAAGATCACCAACAGTGGCTTAGTAATCATATCTAAGCATTCTTTCAGTGCTCTAGGACTACAGTTTTCAAAGTTTTATTGCTATTAGGACCCTTAACAATCTTAAAAATTATTTTGAGGAACAAAACCCCCTCAAGAAAAACTCTTGTTAGGGTCAGCTAGGTGGTACAGTGAATAGAATACTGGACCTGGAGTCAGGAGGACCTGAATTCAAATTTGACCTTAGACACTTAACACTTACTAGCCGTGTGTCCTTGGACAAGTCACTTAACACCAATTGCCTTGCCGTCCCCCCTGCAAAAAGAAAAAGGAAAACTCCTGTTTATGTGAGTTATATTTATTTATATTTACCATATTATACATTAAAACATATTAATATAATAATTAAAATAGTGTTGACCTTGCAGATCTCCTAAAAGGGTCTCAGAAACTCCCAGGGCCACATGGATCCCCACACTTGGAAATAGTTGTTCTAGGATATCATTCATCTGGACCTGGTAACTTAAACTTATTGACAATGGTATCTAGATAAAATCCATCTCTTCATTCATATTTTGTTCCTACTTTGTGCTATTTCTGCTTTCCAAAATCAATATCATTGGAAAAGAAAAAAAGACACAAAACAAGAGGTGATTAGTTGAGCCTTGTCACTATTATTAGCTATCAACTATGAAAAACTTAAAAACTCCTATCAATGAATGACAACCACAATTCCAAACAACCACTATCGAACCATGGCTCCAGCTACCCGTTACCAGGCAGAGAGGTGATGGACTCAGCAAGCAGAATGAGGCACGCATTTATCTGTACATATACAGAACATATGTATACATATATGCATATATTCTGTATACTGAGGATGAGATGTATATGTATATATAGATACACACATATATGCATGTATTTTGTATATTATGTAGATGTATATGCACACATACATATATATGTAAACATGTGTGTATTAATGGGTAATGCAAGAATTTACTTAGCTCATATATATATGTGTATATATATATATATATATATATATATATATTTGTTACAAGGGTTTTGTTTTCTGTTTTTTTCCCAAAGAAGAGTGAGAGGGAGAGGGAGAGGGAGAGAAAATACATTTTTGTTACTTGAAAAAAAATTTTCTTAACTCTTCTTAGTTATATACCCTAAGCAGTGGTTCTTTCTGAGGTGAAAGGACCTCTTCTTGCCTCCAACATAGCCAGGAAAAAATGGGGGTTTTGTCCTTAACATTCATAACGAGCCTCACTACACTCTTGCCTTTGTCACTCTTGACACAGTTCTTTGAAGACTCTGCTATTCTTCTATACCTGTCTGAGTGTGTCAGAGACTTCCCCATTCTCTCTAGGTAGCTCCTCTTTTCTCAGCTAATTGGAATTATTTCTGTTTCTAACAACAGAATGTCATCTCTGAAAGCTTTTTGTGTCTCATGGACCAGCCCTTACATCCTGAAGCTTTCAACTAAAATTTTACCCAAATCCTCACTTTGAATTGGGGGTCACAACTTTTTTTGTGACATGAACCCTTTTGGCAGTCTGGTGAAGCCTATGGATCCCTTGTAAGAGTAATGTTTTTAAAAGGATAAAATGAAATATACAATATTATAAAGGAAAATAAACATTAGTGAAAATAAAGATTTTACTTGTTTCTATCCAAATCCATACATGACCCCAAATTCATCTGCAGCTCCTAAGGAAGTGTACAGATTAAGAACCCTTGTTTAAATGAACTTTGGGTCCCTTACAATCCTTTCCACTAGTGGACATTCGGTCCTCCATTTCTGACTCATAGGGCCAAGAGGAAGGATAAGCATACTCCTTTCTCCCCTACTACGTTTAGACCATTTCTCTAGCACCATCTTTCAATGGTCTGTCTTGCAATCCATGTAATCTCCTTGTATCACTCTCTACCCATACTTGTGTTGTCACCTACCAATTTCCAGAGCTTCATCCTAGCTTTCTCGTGCCCATGATTATTCAGTTTTAAAACTTGCTTTGGTAGGACTACTGTAAAATAGGAGAAGAAAATTAATTCCATACCAAGAATTGATAGAATAGCTTAGGGATAGTGGGTCTGATAGGGTTTTGTTTTTATGGTCATCGAATTATAATTTCAACTCCAGTTTTCCAGTACTCTAATCACCATACCATTTTGCCCTCATTATTTAAAAATTACACAAAAATGGACATCTAAAATTTTGAAATTCTACTTTGTGACCAGAATCTCCTGTCCTTCTTTTTCCACTTTCTCATTCACATTTAACTTACTCTTAGCCATCCCTAGTTCTGTCCTCTTGGCCATCCATAGTTCTGTCCTCTTGGCCTACCACTTTAATCATTCACTTGATACCACTCTAATTCTTCTATTCCACCCAACTATGCATTGTTCCCACTCTTAAAATCCTCATCATCGGCATAACCCCACTGAAACAGGACTCTCCTCAGTGGTGGAAATGAATGCCCTACCATGCATAAGGCACAAGGCAGAGTCAGCAAGTTTCACCGGTTGCAAACCAAATACTTCAAAAACATCAAATTCCACATGTCCCAAAGTAAACTCATATCTTTCCTTCCAAATCCTTGCCTCTTCCAAACTTCCCTATTTCTGTCAAAGGCACCCAAGACCTTCATTTTAATATAGCCCACACCTCTCATTGGGTTAATCAATCTAAGTTGATTGACACCCCCAGGAACACCCACTCTTCAAAAAGCACATAATAGCTGAGACCCCACCACTTATTAGGAGTCTTTGGTCCAAAAGAGAGGGCCGAATGACCATCCTTTTATTAATAACCTGCTGGCCTTATTAATAAAATTATTAAATTACCCAGAAACTATGTCTCTCAAACCTTTTTAATCATCACAGAAGGGAATCAAACCTTTGAAGAAAGGTATGGGGAGAAGAGTCTGGAGAAGTGTAGTCTGACTCCCTTTGAGTTATAAAATGATCCTCCTGATGTATTTGGAGGGCTTTGGGGACCCCTCATCACTCTCGTGCTACATCAATGAGAACAGCCCAGGAATACATGATGCCTCACTATGCATGAGTATTGGCCACACAAGATCATAGCAAATATCCAGTTTCTCCACTCTTGTTGCAGAGATCGATGCTGAGTGTTATGAGTGAAAATCATGAAACTGAACTGATTTTGTCCACCACAAATTCTTGCAAACAATCTCAGCTAGGCCCTTGTTATATAGCTTAATTCTATTCTACTTCCTTTGATTTTCTGATTCCCCAACAGCAACAGTTCCAAATGTTCCTTTAGGTAACCGAGTAGCACAATGATTGTGCGTTTGTTTTCATTCTCCAAGAGGACCATGACATCAGGGAGATGATGACATGACTTGCAGTTGACTTTGATATAAGTTAGGGAAGGCTGTGCAAAGTCACCAGCCTCACTTTCTCCTCCAGAGCCATCTGGGTCCAGATATTCATCAGGATGACTGGATATGACCCAAGATGCAATGGAAGACCCTGGCCCTTTTAGGCTAAGGACTTTTCAGGTTCTCACTTTAAGTAAGGTAAGGCCCATTCAGTGAATAGGCCCCTTTAAGAAGTGAGTCAAGGGATGGTTCCTTTAATAAAAAAAAAATCAACCTGGGAGGGGAAGACCCTCAGGGTTGCTGGCCAAGTACAATGGATACTGTGTTGTTCTAGGAGTCAGAAAGACCTGCATTCAAATCCTGCCTCACACATGTAAAATGGGAAAATAACAGCTACCTCACAGGGGATTTGTGAAGATCAAAAGAGATAACTTCTATAAAGTTCTTTGCAAACTTTAAAGCACTACATGAATGCTAACTCTTCTTATCTGTCTAGTTTCTCTCCTCATTCTCATTCACAACAATTAAACTGATAAACTATCCCCCTACCTGAGAAGATTAGAACCCTGTGTCATGAATTCCCTCAGCTCCATTTCTTTGTTCCTCAAATTTTCTAAACCTCATCACCTACCCTCTCTACTTTTTCTCTGGTCCCAGAAGTGGTAACTCCATTCCTTAGGTTATATGTCAACTAGGCTCCTTAGTTCCATTCCTTATAACCTATTCTAACAAAAGTAATAACCAGTAATTATTGAAAAAGCAGAAGTGCTCTTGTATAATGTATACTGAGTTTGCTGATTGTTGCAAAGCCTTTAACTCAGTTCTACATTCAGGGCTTATTCACCTACTGCATATATATTGAATAGACCCAGGCATAGTGAGAATACTAGAATATTTGATGTCCCCATGAAAAACTCTACTTTAAAAAATGTCATCAATACAATGTCAAGAGTGATTGAAGGCAGCTAGGAGGCACAGTGAATAGAGCACTGGCCCTGGAGTCAGAAGGACCTGAGTTCAAATCTGGCCTTAGACACTTAATACTTGCTAGTCATGTGACCTTGGGCAAGTCCCTTAATCCCAACTTCCCTGCCCTATCCCCTCCAAAAAGAAAGAGTGATTCATAAAAAATTAAGTCTTTTTCTGGGAGATAGTGTGAACCCATTATGAATTTTCCAGTCTTAAATCCATTATCATCTCTCCTGAATAGAACCACGCATTGCTTCTAGATTAAAGAAACTAATTCAAAACATCTTATTAACCATTCAATGCATATTCACCAAGCTATGTGGTTTTTCAATAAAAAGCTTCTTCATTTCAAGGAATTGTTCTCCAGTGATAACATTGGAATTTATGAAGAACATAAAATTCTTAATTTTCACAAAATTCTGCTTGATTATTAACACCAAGGAAAGGTAGAGATTGGTGGGTCTGAATTTTAATCCAAATATCTCATTGAACCAATACATGAAGAAAATACTTATAAAAGCATGTCAAGTATGAAGGCATATGGGAAATTAAACAGGTAAATATTTACAAAATTATAAAATTCTCAATTAACAGAATAGTAAATAGAAAATTTTAAATACCAAATCTTAGAGAAAATAACTGAATAGCCATAAATGAACTCCCAAACTGGGGGGGGGGGGGCAGCGAACCAGAAGCAGATAGACTTACAAGCAATTTTTATCAAATATTCAAAGAACAATCCATTGCAATATTACACAGACTTTGAAAAAGAATCCTAACAAACTCCAAAATACTGTCGGGGTGGCTGGGTGGCACAATGAATAGAGCACTGGACCTAAAGTTAGGAGGACCTGAGTTCAAATCCAGCCTCAGACACTTAATACTTACTAGCGGTGTGACCTTGGGGAAGTCACAACCCCAATTGCCCTGTCCTCCCCCTTCCAAAAAACTAATAATAATAATGTTGTTCTGTTACCTAAGCCTGCAAAAGCAAAAACAGAGAAAGAAAACTATTAAACATTATCCTTTGATGAACTTCTTTGCAAAAAATTTAAATGAAATTTTAGAAAAGAGGCTACACAACATGTCAAAAAGACTATACCCTGGTGATCTGGTTGGGTTTATGCCAAGAAAAAAGAACTGAATACCAAGAAAATGTCTTTAAGTTAGGGAATGGCTGAACAAAATATGGTATATGAAAAAATGGAATAATATTGTGCCATAAACAACAATGAAGACTTGTTTCAGAGAAATCTGAGAAGACTTGCATGATCTGATGCAGAGTAAAGCAAGCAGGATTAGGAAAACATTTATACAATAACATTATGAAAACAAACCCCTTTGAAAGACTCTGATCAATGTAATGCCCTAACATGATTCCAGAGGACAGAAGATGATGAATGATACTGCATACTACCTGACAAAGAAATAATGGATTAAATATGCAGAATTAAACACCCGGTTTTGGACATGGCCAGTGAGGTAATTTGTTTTGCTCCATATATGTTATGAGTGTTTTGTTTATATTTTTCTTTTTTAAGGGTGGGGGAACATAGGAGGGAGGAGTTTGGAGGGTGAGAAAATAAATTTTTGCTAGTTGAAAAAATAAAATTTAATTTAGATATCAATAAAATATCAAGGTGAAGATTTTAGCTGAATACATTAAGAAGCTTACTGTAATCCTGAAATTAAAGCTGAATAGTAAGACCATATTTAAAGTAATTAACACCTACCTAATACACATTTTAGTGTACACTTTCAGAATTATAAAAAAGAACATAATAGATTTGGAAAGTACCCTAAACAAAAACCCACACAATATTAAACAGAGAATCTACCACCCTCAGGCAATTACAGAAATGTTAGTACTCCCACACCAAAAAAAAAAAAAAAAAAGAAGGGTATTGATAGACATTCTTAGAGCACATAACAAAGGAGTCAAAAACCTACAGAAATACTTCACTGAGCAATAGTAGAAGCTAAGATGAGTGTAGAATTTGGCAAATGTAACTGAAAGTGGAATATTACCAAATCAAGTCTATGAAAAGACTAAGATCCCTTACGTTGTGAGCTCCTTAAGTACAGAGGGAAGGGGAAGAGAGGGGAGGGGAGAGGAGAGAAAATTAACTTCATCTTTCTTGTATGTAGATGTGGGAACTATGGGTATGGAATATTGTATATACCATCAGATCTGGTTGATGTCTTGGTTAGTTTTGATGGACCATTTCTTTCTTTTTTATTCTTTGTTACAAAGGATAGATAGCTCTCTAGGAAGCCAAGAGAGGGGGATATTATTATATTTGGAAATTAAGATGGCATAAAAATAAAAGTTATCAATAAAAATTAAAACAAAAAAAGATAAATCTGCCTCTCTGCAACTTCCCTCCCTGGACCGTTAAACCCTACAAGGGTAAACAAAACAAGTATAATCCCTCTTCCTTAGGAAAGTCCTTCAAATACTTGAAGACAGCTCTCATGTTACCCCACCACAACCATCTAAATCCTCCCTTTCTTCAGGCTAAAAATCTCCAGTTCTCAGTTATATTCCTAAATTAGTTGAATGGATATGAAGTAGCATAAAGAAATCTGGAGTGAAATCAGGATTCATGATGGAAAATGCTATCCACCTCCAGAAAAAGAACTGATGGAGTCTCAATCTAGATCAAAGGATACTATTTTCACTTTCCACATTTTTTTATGGTTTTTTTTTCCTTTTGGGCCTTCATCTTCTTCTACAACATGACTAAAAAAGTAATATATGTTGCAAGATTGAACCTGTATAAACTATCAAATTGTTTAGCACCTCATGGAGGCAGGGGAGATGAGAGAGAGAGAAAAAATTAGGAGTTCAATGTTTTTTAAATGAATGTTAAAAATTGTCTTTACATGTAACTGGGGGAAAATTATTAAAAAAAAAAAAAGAAGCTTAGAGTGGTTTCTGTCTTATCAGAATCCCACCTCCAGAAGTCAGGTCTTGAAGTTGTGAGTAGCTCAATGATAGAAATGCACTACCTGCCACCTCTCTCACCAACGGCAGCCATGTGTACAAATGAATATATCTCATCTGTGTCCCATATGATATTCATAATGTCAAATGTCACCCACATCCATCAAAGTCACCATAGCACCCAGCACATCGTAAATGCACAATAAATGCATATGGATTAATTGATATATAATAAGACTAGGGCAGCTAGGTGGCACAATGGAGTGTTAGGTCTAGAGTCAAGAAGATTCAGCTCCCCGAGTTCAGATCTGGCCTCAGACACTTATTAGCTATGTGATCCTGGGCAAATCATTTCACCCTGTTTGCCTCAGTTGCCTCACTTGTAAAATGAGCTAGAAAAGGGAATGGCAAGTTAGTATCTTTGTCAAGAAAACCCCATATAGGGTCATGAAGAACCAGAGACGGCTGAAAACAACTGAACAAAAAAAAATAATCAGTCTATAGCATTTTACCAAATGTATTGTGCACAGAATAAGGGATAATAAAAGACATCTTTAATAATATGTATGACCAGAAAAGGAGGTGAACAAATAGTTAAGCAAGATTAAGGGATGATAAACCCACGATTATACTGCTATCCCCTGGAAGAAGTTCTCTAGTTCAGTGAATAGATTCTCTACTAACGATTTATAAAAGGACAAGAGTCACACAGGATGAAAAAGTGTGGGTGGATGGATGGATGGATGGATGGATGGATGGATGAATCTACAAAACTAAGATTTTTTTTAAAGGAACAAAAAAAATCCAAGGAGTGTATTTTGCAGCTGTTATTAAATAATACCATGGTGTTCTCCAAAAAGATCGAACCAATTCACAACACCACCAGCATGATTCTTTCCCATGAACCCTTACAATACTGGATTTTATTGTTTTTAACTATTTTTGTCTAGGGATTTGTGGAGGCTTAATAAGTGAGTGTTTATTGATTGTTCTTTTTCCAATTTAATATCTGTAAGATGTCAGTTTTGTTTTAATTTGCTTTCATTTTTAATGGAGGAAGGAAAAGAAGGGAAAGTGAAGAGAAAAGAAGAGAGAAGAGGAGAAGAAAGGAGAGAAGAGAAAGGACAGAGAGGAGAGGAGGGAAGGGAAGAGGAGGGGAGGGGAAGGGTTCAGGGCATCGAAGCTCATCACAACCTGACTCTCACCTACCTTTCCAGGTGTTTTTTTAAATATATATTACTCTTTTTCACACACTCTGTGATCCAGTCAAACTGAGCTTCTTGCTGTTCTTCACATATGACATTTTATCTCCCATCTTCCTGCCTCTGCCTTGGCTGTCCCTGGAGCCTTCCTTAGAAATCTTCAAGGTTTAGCACAAGTTCCACCTTTAACCTTTAATGTTGGGCCTTTGCTTACTCCCCCACATGTTAGTGCTTTCCCCCTCCCCCCTAAAAATTTGCATTTATTTTATTTTCATTTATTCCTTTATATGTTATTTCCTGTTCCCCATTCCACCCACCTTCAAGAAAATACAAGCTTGTAGAGACCAGGGACTTTTTCCCCTTTGTCTCCCCATTGACAGCATTTGCCTGGCACATGTAGACACCTAATAAATGCTTGTTGAATTTAATTAAAGCACTGGCAGATTGGAAGAAGTCAGAGGAGCCCTCCAGAATGGTAGGCTGGGGACCATAACATACTAAGGTCAGTTGAGGGAAGTTTAGAGAAGACTCAGGAAGGAAGGATATGATACCTTTCTCCAACTATTTAAAGGATGATATGAAGAGGATAATAAATACCAGAGGCCATAGGTAAACCTAGGTCCTTGGACCCTAGAGTCAATGTGTTTTTATTTATTTGTTTGTTTAATTTATGGAATAAAGCAATGTACTTTCCACTGTCCAGTCTCCAGGGGTCCTGAGGTCCCATTTGAGATTCTAGAATTTCCCCATCATCTAATCCAAACCTTCATTTTACCAAAAATAAATCTGAGTCCCAAAGAAATTAAGAATCTCAGAATCATAAATTTTTAGAGCTCAAATAGGATTTGGAGATAGTCCATTTCAGGGGCAGCTAGGTGGCACAGTGAATAGAGCACCAGCCCTGGAGTCAGGAGAACCCAAGTTCAAATCTGACCTCAGACACTTGACACTTACTAGCTGTGGGACTTTGGGCAAATCACTTGACCCCAATTGCCTTGCCTTCCCTGCTCAAAAAAAAAAAAAAAATACCCAAAAGAAAAACCCAGAGGGGGGGGGGGGGAACCTTTGGCCTCAAGGACTTGAGGCCAACCCTGGTCTAATCTAACTCCAGCCTTTTACGAGTATAAAGACTTGGCTAGAAAAAGAAAAGTGATTGGGCCAAGGACTTATAGCTAATTGGTGACAGATCAGGACCAGGTGAGGTCCTCCAATTAGTGAGGACCAGGAGCTAGGTCTCCTGACCTTCTCCTTTCAGTAGATGAAGGGGTTTTCCTAAAGCCGATGGGGGGGGGGGGGGAGAGGGGGGGGGAGAGGGAGGGTAGGAGGGCAAGAGAGAGAGAGGGAGAGAGAGATAGAAAGAGAGGGAGAAAGAGAGAGAGAGAGAGAGAGAGAGAGAGAGAGAGAGAGATCAAAGATAAAATTTACCTGCTTAGCAATTTGCTGAAAAATCAAATTCAGAGTATCATTGTAAGAAAAAAGCAAGAAGTCAAGGGATTGGCAAGCATCCAGCACACAGACATCATTATATCTTAACTTTCAACCCAACCCCCATTACTTCCTATAGTAAAAATCAGTTGAGTAAGGGGCAGCTAAGTGATACAGTGGATAGAACTGGGGCCCTGGAGTCAGGAGGACCTAAGTTCAAATCCAGCCTCAGACACTTGACACGTAATAGCTGTGTGACCCTGGGCAAGTCACTTACCCCAATAGCCTCACTAAAAATTGACAGAGTAGCTGGAAATTTAGGTCATGCTTCTAGCATTCACCAGCAATCACTTCCCTCCCACAGGCATTACTGTAAGAAGTGGCTAGATTCAGTGAGATGGTGAGAAACCTAAATGCTTTTCATCTCTTTCACCACATAGGCCTGATGCTGTCAGACTGAAAGAGCTTTCCCGCTTTATGCCCATTGTGGCTAGAGACTAGAGACAGTTCTCAGACAGCCTGTTACCAGCTAGTGTCACCTTCCATCAAGGTGGCCATCTATGGCTCTTTAATTATAACTAAAGTAACCATGTAATTAGCTCCCATTATTATGGTGATTTAAGATTTACAACTGCTTGGCTGAGTTTCTTCATCAGTAAAATGCTGTGGTCCTATAATTCATTTATAGGACCCTCATTTTGCCGGTGAGGAAAATGGATCTCAGAGCAGTGAAGTGTCTTATAAGCTCCTAAGATAGAATTTGAACCAGGGTCTCCTTAACTCCAATATTTTATTCTAGAGCAGCTAAGGGGCACACATAGAGTACAGGATTAGGAGTCAGGAAGACCTCAGTTCATTTCCTGCCTCCTATATATAGTATATATACACTATAATTAACTGTGTAGCCCTGGGTATGTCATTTAAACACTCTGGGTCTCAGTTTCCTCATCTGTAACATAGGGATAATAATAGCAACTATCCCATAGGATTGTTGCAAAGATCACAATATATGATAAGATCACTTTGCAAACCTTAAAGTGCTATATAAATGCTAGCTATTCAAGGCACTGGATAAAGCAAGTTATTTAACCAATTAACCAAAAGTATCAGGAGATTGGGGCTATTAGACAATGATGTTTCACATTTCTCTTCAAGCAGAAGGCAGCCATAATTCCATCACATTCAGGTGATATATTTGTTGGTGTATCAGAAACCACACTGGCATACCCAGGATGGCTGCTAGCACAGGTTCTTAGATCTGCTTTCTTAAGAAAGATAGCTTGTTCAAGGGATCAGCAATCCTTTTTGATTACATTCATTAGTTCAGGGTAAAAGTCAGCACCCTGAACTTCAGAGAAAATCCAAACAAAGAAAATGGAGAAAATGCAAGCAGAGAAATAAAGACCAACAGACAGAGCTTCTAACTGTCTGAGAAATTAGCACAGATCCACAGACAGATTCAACTTTCTGACCAAGGCAATTACATAAATAGTTACCAGAGAGACAGAAGCAACAACATAACAACATCTGGATTTTTCAAAGGGGGGGGGGGAGGGGAACGGGACACTCCTTAACAGCTACCCAGAGTTTCATCTAGTCAAATCACAAGAACACTATTCCAATGATTGAAGCCCAAAGCAAAATGCTAACCTCGGAGTATATATTCCTTTTTAGAGTCAAACCCTCATGATTCAGTGCCTAATTAGAAATTAACAAAAGGTGTGAAAGCCTTCAGACAAACAAGCCTCCCCTAAGCAACTTTCCCTTAATGGGTTCCACATGAGGTCTATTAATGGTTGAGAAAGATCTTATATTCCATTAACCTTACAGATGGTTTTACTGAAATGTTTTTTTCTTTTTTTAATCATTTTGTTCATTTTTTTTTATTCTTTGTTACAAAGGAGGGGTCACTGGATTTTGGAGTGGGATACAATATACTTGGAAATGAAGGGAATTATTTTAAGATAGTAATAATTTTTTGAACAATGATTTACCTCCCCAGTCATGTCTACCATAAACTCTCTGTTATCTGATGTGTTATTGGAATATTTTCTAATAGTACAGCCTCCGCTTGATTGAAAAGTGACCCATGAAAGGATTACTAAATTTCAAAGATGTAGAATACTTCAAAATACCTTTAGCACAGAAAATTATTAAAATTTAATTATGCTTCAATGATAAGAGAAGTTCATTCATTCAACAAGCCTTTATTGAATACCTACATATTCTTCTATTCAGTGACATTGGTCTCCTGGCTGTTCCAGGAAACACTCCAACTCTTAATTCCAGGCATTTCATGGGGTTAATCCCCCATGCCTGGAATACTCTCCCTCTTCTGCCTCAATCACTGACCTCCCTGGCTTCAAATCCCATCTAAAATCACTTCTTTTACTGGAAATCTTCCCCAAATTCTTTAATTCTACTACATTCCCCTCTCTTAATTATTTCCTATTTATAACTTGTTTTGTATAAATCTGTTTTTGTGTTGTCTCCTCCATCAGACTGTAAGGTTCTTGAGGGCAGGAGCTGTCTTTTGCCTCCTTTTATATCCCCAGCACTTAGCACAGTGCCTGGAACATAATAAGAACTTAATAAATGTTTATTAATTGATTGATAGGCACAAGGGACACAAAGACACAAAACAGTCCTTGTCCTTAATTCTACTGCCATGTGTACATGGTTAAAGAAATAAAAAAGAATTTTGATGAGAGCAGAAAATAAATAACTCTAGGGATCAGGGTAGAGAAATGCCTGTTAGCATAGTTCTGTTGAGTATCATACAAATGTAATTCTAATAGCTTCCTATTACCTCTAGGATCAAAAATAAGCTACTCTGAATTTTGAAAGAATTTAAAACTCTGATCAATGAAATTCCAATCATTATTCCAAAGGACCAGCAATGCAACCTGCTACTCATCCCCTGAGAGAGAGGTGATGGCCTCACAATACAGAATGAGATTTATATGTGGGGACACAGTTAATATTCAAATTTATTTTGCTTGACTCTACATATTTGTCACAAAAGTTTTCTTTTTCTTTATTTTTTTCCAGTAGGGCAGAGGTGATATCTGTGGAGTAGTTAGAAGAGAGAGGTCAGTAAGTGGAGAAAGAAAGAAAGAAAGAAAAAGAAAGAAAGAAAGAAAGAAAGAAAGAAAGAAAGAAAGAAAGAAAGAAAGAAAGAAAGAAAGAAAGAAAGAAAGAAAGA
>NW_027187351.1:3869791-3983926 GCF_028583685.1 Petaurus breviceps papuanus
AAGAAAGAAAGAAAGAAAGAAAGAAAGGAAGGAAGGAAGGAAGGAAGGAAGGAAGGAAGGAAGGAAGGAAGGAAGGAAGGAAGGAAGGAAGGGAGGAAGGGAGGAAGGAAAGGAGAGAGAAAGAAAGAAAAAGGAAGGAGGGAACAAAAGAAGGAAGGAAGAGAAAGAGATAAAATGAAGAGAGAAAGAGAAAAAAGGAAGGGAGGAAGGAATGAAGAAAAGAAGGAAGGAGGGAGGGTCAGTGAAGCATTTTTTAATGTGCCAAAAGAAAGGACAGAGATACAGGACAGCTTTGAAAGAACAAGTCATGCATAATGCAGATTTGTGACTTCATGAACAATCCTTTCTTTTTTACACATAGAAATATTCATTTTCATTGGCATTTGTTAAATTCAGAGCAAATTTTAAGAAATTTTAAACAGGGGAAAAAACCCTCATCTCTTTGAAATTTAAAGACCCCCACACCAGGCCTTTTCCTTCCTTTCCAGTCTTGTCATTCATTACTTCTCTCCCCATACTCTACTGTCCATCCACACAACACTCTTCACACACAATACCCCATCTCCCATCTCCATGACTTTGTACTAGCTGACCCTTCCTACTCTCCCCCATGCTTTCCCTCCTCACTAAGTAATATAGCAGTTAGAGCACTGTACCTGGAATCAGAAAGATCTGAAATAAAATCCAGCCTCAGACACTAGCTATGTGACCCTGGGCAAGTCATTTAACCTCTGCCTCAGTTTCCTCATCTGTAAAATGTGGATAATAATAACACCTACCTCCCAAGGTTGTTGTGAGGATCAAATGAGATGATAAATTGTATAATAATAAGTAATACATAAGTAAATGAATGAAGCATATAAATTGTATAGTAATAAATGAGACAGTAAATTGCGTAATAATTAAATGAGATCATAATAAATGAAATAATAAACTGTAAAATGTTTAGCACAGGGCCTGGCACATAGCAAATGCTATATACATTTTCACTATTATTATGAAATCTCTTGTTTCCTTTAAGACTTCACCCAAGTTCCATCTTCTAGATTGAATTTTTTCTTAAGAAATCTTTCCTTATCCACTACCCCCCCCCATCCTCCAACCTCCAGTCACTAGTGTCATCTCTTTGAAAGTTACCTTGTATTTATTTATGTTATATAATATGTGTGTATGTATATATCTCCACACATATTCTCTCACTCACCTTACTCTTTGAGAGCAAGGACTAATTTCTCATCTATAAAATGGGTATAACAACTTTTTCATGATTTACTTCATGGGATTGTGATAAGGGTCAAGTGAGAGGTCACACTGTAAGTATATTTAAAGGAAACTTAAAATAAGACATATATGTAGGCTTTCAATCATTAGCTTGATGAAAACTAAAAAATTCAACCATGAAATACCTCCAAAGATCCAGATTTTGGAATCCTGCAAATACAGTTAGACAAGGATGAGAATCCCACCCACACTCCTCAACCACACACACACACACACACACACACACACACACACACACACACACACCCACACACACCTTTAATGACTCTCATTCAGGCTTGAAGTTGCCTCAGATAAAGATCAGGCAGTGGACCTGTGGCCTGTGAGATAACCTGCACCTTTTACACCAAGGAGGAGGAAATAGCAGAAGTCCTCTGCCTCCTGAAACTCTTGCCAAGTGACCCCAGTTCACACATTAGCAGGTCATCAGCTCTGATGTGGCCACACCTGGATTCATCCAATGGGCCTCACAGAGACAGTCCAACAATGATCCTGCTTCATTTCCCAGACCATCCAGCCTCTATCTAGTATTCATTTATGTCAAAACCCAGTGAAAGCAGTTGTGGAAATGGTTACTTGGCCTTTCCTGTTATCACCACTTGTTAAGCCATATGAAGCCTTCACCTTCAGGCTCCGTGAAAGGCTGTGGTGTATCACTTACAGACAAGAATGAAACCACAGAGAAGGATCTCCATGAAGTCAGAATTTTTAGTATCAGGGAATCAGAGAACTTGAAGAGATATCTGAGGTTGTCTCACCTAACTCCTAATTAAAATAAAGCAGATCTCCAGTGTGCTACAGAGGGGGAACAAAATAATAAAAAAAAAAATGGGTTTGGGATCACATCCCAGCTCTGACATTTACTTCCACTTGTGTGACCTTGGACATGTCACATCCACTCTGGGTCTCAGTTTCCTTACCTACAAAATAAAGGGGTTGAATTAGACAGCCTCTTAGAACTTATAAACTCCCTCAGCTCCCTCTTATCTCCAAGACCAAATATAAAATCCCCTTTGACTTTTTTAGACCTTCATAAGCTGGTCCCTTTCTTCCTTTCCAGTCTTCTTCCACCTTACTGCCCTCTACATACTCTGCCACCCAGGGACACTGGCCTCCTGACTGTTCCTCACCCACATCCCAACTCCAAGCATTTTCCATATTTCCCCCATGCCAGGGATACTCACCTTTCTCATGTCTGCCTCCTAGGTACTCTGGCTTCCATCAAGTCTCAGAGGAAATCCTGCCTTCTACAAGAAGCCTTTCCTTAACGCTCAAATCTTCTCTCCATTGATTATCTCCAATTTATCCTACATAGATTTTCCTCAAATGAAATTGCTTGCCTGTTGTTTTTCTCACTAGACTGTGAATTCCTTGAGGCCAGGGACTGTTTGTTTTTTATTTACTCTCTTTGTATCTCCAGTGCTTAGCATAGTGCCTGTCACATAGAAGATGAGAAATAAATGCTTGTTGACTTGACTTTAATATCCTTTCCAGCTCTAAATCTATGATTCTATGACCCTAGGAAGTTTATCCAGACTTCCTTGAATATCCGCCTGACCACCTGAGGTAGCCCCTTCCATCTGTTGACAAATCGAATTGGAAGCTTTTCTTTATATTGAATGGAAACTTGTTTCTAACTATATCCAGTCTGCCCTATATTGATTTCTCAAATAGTTTGGGGCACATACAGACTGAAGACTTAGCAAACAGATGTACTGGAATAGAAGAAAATTGTTTGGGGGAGTAATGATTTCTTAACTCAGTTCCATTCTTTCATTTTGTTTTGCTTTAGCCTTTTGATTCCAGATTATGTTTCCAAACCCTCATTTTGGAGAGGAAATTTATTTTGATAAAAGTCACCTGGAGGACTGCCTCGTGGGGGCAGAAGAAAAGAAATTTGGAACCAAATACTTGAAAACCAGGATCCTGCATACATTCACACAGTGAGAAATGATCTTCCTGAGAAGGGTAACTATGGATGTATTGATGGTACGGTTAAGAACTTCAAAACATATGGTGTCTTAACTCTAACAACCTCGGCGTGGGCTGCAGAAATTAAATTCAATGACTATTTATTAAGCTCCTATTATATGCCAACCATATGCTTTTTTTGAGAAATGGCTAATATGGAAATATGTTTTGCATGATTTCACACGTATAATTGATATCATATTGCTGGCCTTCCTACCACTGCATTTAAAAAATTAAGATGTAAAGAGGGTTTATAAGTCATTGTAGGGGTGTAGTTGTTATAAATTAAAGGACAATCTATTGGTTCCACAGGCACAACTAGCATCAATGAGTGGAAGGCAAGTTTTAGCTCAATAGAAAGAAAAACTTCCAATTAGATCTGTCCACAGATGTCATTGGGCTACCTCAGGTGGATAGTGGAGAGGTTGGAGAGAGGGAAAGAATTTGGAACCAAATTTTTTTTAAAAGATTGTCAAAAATAAATAAATAAAAATTTTGAAAAAATCTTTTAAGTACGGTATGAATTCTACACATCACTTTCAAAATTGTCCAATTTATCCATGCTTCTTTCTGAATGTCCTTCTGTTCCCTTCTGGGAAGTTTAAAAAAGTTTCAGTGGCCTTTTTTTTTCTTAGCAACACTATTGCTAACCCTTCCTCTATACCTCCACTCTTTGCCTCAATTAACAGAGAGAAAGAAAAATAAAGCCCTTATAACAAAAAAACATTGACAAGTAAATCTAATAAAAACAGTGACCACATCCAAAAATGTACATCTCTTTCTTTTCTTTAACTTGTTTTCAATTAATAAGCATTGATTTTCTTGACTTCTGCCCATACACACATACACACACACATACACCAGGAAAAAAAAAAAGAAAAACAAAATGCTTGTAACAAATATGGAGAGAAAAGAAAGGCAAATCCCTATGTTGCTGATATACAAAAACATACCTTATTCTGCATACTTAGTTTATCTTAACCTCTCTGTCAGGAGGTGGGTAATAGTTTTCATCATCAGTCCTCTGAAATCACAGCTGACCATTAAGTCAATCACAGTTCTTAAATCTTTCAAAGTTGTTTGCGTTTATAATATTGTGTTATAGTATAAATTGTTCTGGTTCTCTTTACTTCCCTCTGTATCAGTTCAGACAAATTTTCCCAGGTTTTTCTGAAACCATCTCCTTTTTCTTATGGCACACCGGTGCCATATTTATCTATTTATTCTGCATATTTATTCTATTACATTTATCTGCCACAATTTGTTCAGCCATTCATCAACTGATGGACAACTTTCCTTACTCTCTCCTCCACCTTGGTTTCCTGTTTTTTATAACCACAAAAAGAGCTTCTATCCACTTTTTTGTATGAAAGTATGGGTTGTTCTCTTCTTTCTTCAGTTCTTTTGAAGTGTAGGTCTACTACTGATATCCTTGGGCCAAGGGCCCCCTTTTGCATCCAGGAATGTGGACCAGTCAGTGAAAATGCACAGTTAGGGGATGGAGGTGTGCAAAGAACAGCAAGAAGTCATTGTCACTAAATCATAGAGTTCATGGCAAGGATTAAGGTACAAGAAGTTAGAAAGGTAGGGGAAGAAGGTTATAAAAAAATTTTTAAACAAACAAAAGATTTTATATTTGACCCTAGAGGTAATAGAGAGCCACTAAAGTTTTGGGTTTTTTTTTTAAATAGAGAAGGTGAAATAGTCATACAAACTTTAGGAAAATCAGTTTTACTGCTGAGGGAAAGACAGGGTCAAAAAGGGAATAGGGGAAGGACACCTTTCCTCCAACCAGTTTAGTAAATGGCATCCATGCTGTTGCGGGAACAAGAGACCTACATGTCTGTGTAACTGGAAAGAAAGATAAAGGTTGTTCCAGGCTTGTCGTTTTAGAGACACAACCTGTTCTGGCTATTTAGTCACTGGAAAGAGGCTGCTCTCACTCATAGGGAGTACAGGCTATCCCAGGAGAGGTCCCTGCTGTCTCCCATAATGATGTCTCCATCTCAGGTGATCCAAGAACACACAAAACCCCATCATGAATTAAACTAGGCAAATCATGAGGGCATAATTCAATTAAAAAAACTCTCTGGTTCTTAAAACCTGTCACAACCTGGCATCGTCTTTCCATTCCAGTCTTTTTTTTAAACTTCATTTCCCTCCATAAACTCTATGATCCAATGACCTCCCGTATGCTCAAATAGGACACACCATCCCCTGACTGTGTACTTTCATCGACTGCCATATCTGGAATGGTCTTCCTTCATATCTATGTCTTCTGATTTCTCTGGCTTAAAGACTGCTCAAACCCCACCTTCTTGAAGAGGCTTTTCCTGATACACACACACACACACACACACACACACACACACACACACACACACTGCTAGTTCCTATCCTCTTAAATGACCTCCCACTCACATACAAACATATACATAGGGGTGTGTGTATAAGTATATATATATACATATATATATGTATATATATATTTGTGTAAGTTTATATGTATCCATGTATGTGTATAACATGTACACAGTTGTTTGCATATTTTCTCCCCCATTAAAATGTGAGCTCCTGAAGACAAGGATCACATTTTTGCCCTTCTTTGAATCCTTGGCCCTTAGCATAGTGCCTGGCACATAGAAAGCACTTAAATAAATTCTAGTCTGATTGAATGATTAACAAAAGAGAGATGGTTAGGCTTGGGAAGTGATTCCTCTCCCCCTTACTGAAGGTAGTCAAGTTGAAGCCAGATCGTCTGGTATATTATTTAAGAGATTCTTGGTCAAGTGAAGTTGTTATCTAAGGTCCCTTGAAACTCTGAGCTTCTGTCTAAGACCCAGCGTCAAACAGCTCATCAAGTCACAGGGAGGAAAGACTTTTCTATAGAATCCAGCAAACCACCTTTGGTGGCTGAGGGCTCTGGGTTCTACCCCCATTAGAAGAGGAATCAGCAATCTGACAACTGAAAAGCCACAGGTGGCTCAGGTTCCCCTTCCCCCACTGTACCTGAAATTCTGAAAGTTACAAATAACCTCCCCATAACCTTCTGCTGCGGAAACATGGGTTGAGGCTCTTTGTAAGAAAATTTAATGTGTTTTCAATCTGTTCCAACTAGAGCCCCTGCAAAGGGATCTGGGGACTTGCTGCCACACTTCCACCTTGTGACAGGTGCAGAAATTGCATGCACCTGGTGATGAAAAAAGACAAAGCTCAGAACAGCGGGTACACTGTCCTTTCAGCAAGGGTCAGCCTTTGTGAGATTTGTCTTTCCTTTCCCCATCCTATTTCATGACACTCCTTCTGATCACTGGAACACCCTGAGATGCCTTAAATGAACTTTCTAAATCACTGCTTTATAGGCTTGGTCCCAAAAAGGAAATACAAAAAAGGGATCTCCCCTTCACTACAGGAGTGAAGGACTATGGGTTTGGAATACTATATATACTGTCAGACTTTTTTTGATATATTAGTCATAGCTATATAGATAGATAATTAGTTATACATGCACACACATATAGTTAGCTAGTTAGTTTTGCTGATTTTTTTTTCCCTTTTTTAATTCTTTGTTATAAGGAGTGGCTTTTGCATTGGGAGTGGGGAGAGGTGTAGAGGAGGAAGGGATACATTGGAAAATGTAGGTGATGTAAAAACAAAAGATATTGATAAAATTATTTTTAAAAATAAGAAATAATTTGTTTTTAATAAAAATTCAATGTAATCAGAAAGAGAGAACAATAAATAGGATAACAGGCAGAGTGAGAATGAGAGGCAATTAGGTGACACAGACTGGGCCTGGAGTCAGAAAGACCTGCGTTCAAAACCAGTCTCAGACACTTACCAGGTGCATGACACTGAGCAAGTCACTTAACCTCTGCCTGCCTCAGTTTCCTCAACTGTAAAATGGAGGTAACTAATAACTCCTAGGACTGCTGTAAGGATCAAATTGAGATAATATTTATTAAAACACTTAGCACAGTGCCTGGCACATAGTAGGTGCTATATAAATGTTCATTCTCTTCCGTCCCTCCCTCCCTCCTTCCTCTAGTTTTCTCTCTCCCAATGACTTCCCATAAAGGACACTTAGGTGGTACAGTGGTTAGAGTGTTAGGCCTAGAATTCAAATCTGACCTCATATACTTAATAGCTATGTGGGGCCTTGGGCAAGTTATATAACCTCTGTTTGCCTCAGTTTCCTCAACTATAAAATTGGGGTCATAATAGTAGCTACCTCCTAGGAGTGTTGTGAGGATCAAATGAGATAATATTTATAAAGCGTTTTGCACAATTCTTGGCACCTAAGCCTTTAATAAATGTTTATTTCCTTCTTTCCATATGACCTCTGGACTTCAGTTTCTAAAATGGTCTTCTCTCTGTAAAATGGTTCTCATATGTGCTCCTTCCTAGAGAGGTGGGACATTTTATGAAATGATGGGGTTTGTACAGAACTTTGAATCTTTTGGTAATACATATCCTATAAGTATTCACTCCTAAAAATTTGGCTTAAGGAAGGAGTAATATACACACTCAATTGGGTATGAAAATCTATCTTACCCTACAGGAAAGTAGGGGGAAATGGATAAGAGAGGGAAGGATGATAGAAGGGAGGGCAGATGGGAGGAGGGGTAGTGAGAAGCAAACACTTTTGAGGAGGGCAGTGCAAAGGAGAGAATAGAATGAATGGGGGGGGAGATAGGATGGAGGGAAATATAGTTAGTCTTTCACAACATGGCTATTATGGAAATGTTTTGCATGACTACACATGTATAACCTATATTGAACTGCCTACCTTCTCAATGAGGGTGGGGAGGGAGGGAGGAAGGGCAAGAATGTGTTTTAAAAGTTTTTGAAACAAATGTTAAAAATTGTTTTTACATGCAACTGGGAAATAAGATATAAAGGCAATGGGGTATAGAAATCTATCGTGTCCTACAAGAAAATAGAAGGAAAGGGGATAAGAGAAGGGGGGAGGGGTGATAGAAGGGAGGGCAGATTGGAGGAAGGGGTAATCAGAATGCATGCCTTCTTGGGGTAGGGGGAGGGAAGAGATAGGGAGAAAATTTGAAACTCAAACTCTTGTGGAAGTGAATGTTGAAAACTTAAAAGTAAATTAATAGGAATAATTTTAAAAAGAAAGAAAGAAAATAAGTACTTTGAAGGCAGGGAATGTTTCTGCTTTCTATTTTTTGTCCCAAGCCTGTAGCACAGTATCTGACACTTAGTAATTGCTTAATATACAAAATTTTTCATCTATTAATTCTTTCATATGATCTGGTTAGAGCAGTTAAAGATGAAATTACAAAAATATTTGAAAATATACAAAGCTCAACAGAGCAGGTCAATGTTATTATGCAGATATGGTTGTCCAAATTCTGAAATCAATTCAAGGAGGCAAGGGAGATTCTGGAACAATGAGAGAAATAAAACATTAATGTGTTTATCCTGGTATGCAGATAAAGTACTAAGCAAAAAAAAAGTATACGTTCCTAATCAGAAATGAACACATCAAATATGTTTTAAGTAAATAATATTTTATTATATTAGTTCCTATTTATTACTTCTGAAATAGATATATTTATATAAACTTTGAATCATAAATATATGGACAGTTTCTTTAAAAACAGTTATAAACATACTTTAAACATATTTAAAATTGAATAATATGCCTTCTGTTTCCTCTTGTCCACTGGCTGAATTTTTGTGCTTTATCCTTACTTATAAATGAGGAAATGGGGTATGTTATAGCATTATAAATAGAGTCAAAAGAACAGGGATGGGAAGGGATTATAACATGAGAGGAACTGGCTTCTGGAATAAAGGACTAAAGAGGCTAGAGTCTTCTCAGGAAGATCCTTCGCTCATTTCCAAAGTGGTGCCTAGCATTTAATATAGCATCCTGGATAAGCTTAAATATAACACTGGAATATTTCAGAATCAAGTTGTGTTCCCTGGAGAGCTCCAAAGTGGCATTCTCCTATATAGAAGAGAGTTTTCAGAATTGTGCCAAGGTCATATTGAAAGTCTCAAGGACCAGAGTTAGTTTGGTTATGAAAGGGGTTGAGGGCTGGGAGCCTGAGTGGGCTGCTCTTTGGGAGGAATGAGAATTTCTCCTTAGCCTTTCCAGTTTTCCCAACCAAAGAGAGGGGCAAATCTCAAGCAACAGAGCGAGTGATGGGGGTAACACAGGTACAGCCCACAGTCACCAGGATCTTCTCTAGTCGGAAGGAATGGGAACAGCTCTGTGCTGGCTCTCTCCGGAGAACCAAGATCTCCTGCTGGATGGGGACTGAATTTTTCCCGTTCTCTTCTTGTCCCTCAGCGTTGAGGCATCCTGCATATCGGCACCTGGCCTCTGCAATCTCTGAGGGGAATCTGTTGGGGTCTCTGGTGATGCTGTAGGAGAAATGGCCACAGTGAAAAGGTAAGCTCATATAGAAGCAGAAAGGAAAGGTGGCTGACGTCTGAACCTATCAGTGACCTCTTGCCCTCACCTACCTGGGCACCTACCTTAGGTCTCCCAAACATTCATCTCTATGGCTTTCTGCTAATTGAGGGCTCCAGCCCACAAAATAACACTGAATTTAGTGATGTCAATTACAAGAGAAACCATCAACCGCAAGGTCTCTGAGACTTGGCACCTCTCCTTTAACAAGATGCATCAGGGCATGGTGTTCTCACGAACATAGTTCTGACATCTTCGCTGGCTGCCTCTCTGTGGGCTGGCCCCAGCAGGAGAGGAAGAACAGTGCTTACTATCAAAGAACAATAAAACCTACTGAAAGCCAATGAATCTTGTGCCCAACCCCTCCACTTTCACACGGGTTTTCTTCAGTCGTCCATGCTTTCTAATCCAACCTCCAGGAGACACTCAGGTAGTGAAGCAGGATTAAGTTATATGTACCAGCAGGAAAAAAAAAAAAGCATTAGGAAAGAATTCTCCACATAGCCTACCTATTATATTTTTGTTTGTTGACTTTTAAAAAAATTCAGAGAGCTTTTGATTTCACATCACCCATATTTTCCTGTCTTTATTGTATTCTCTAAACAGCAACACACAAGCCAGTTCAATGGAAAGAACACTGGTTGTGAAGTCAGGGGACCTGGGTTCAAGTCCTGACTTTGATGCTTTCTACCCATGTTACCTTAGACAAACCATTTAACTTCCCTGAACCTAGAATCCTCATTTGTAAACCAAATGGGATGGGTAACCAGGTGACACAGAGGATAGAGTGCTGGGCCTAAAGTCAGGCAAGCTTATTTTCATGAGTTCAAATCTAGCCTCAGACTCACACTAGCTGTGTGACCCTGGGCAAGTCACCTAATCATATTTGCCTCAGTTTCTTCATCTGTCAAATGAACTGGAGAAGGAAATGGCAAACCATTCCAGTATCTTTGCCAAGAAAACTCCAAATGGGGTCACCAAGAGTTAGACACAACTGAAAACGACTGAACAACAAAAACCAAATGCATTAGACTAGCTGGCTTCTGAGACTGCTTCTAGATCTATGATTCTGTGAAAGGGAGATCATGGAATTATTTATCAGTCTTTGATTGCTCTGTATTTATCTTCCTTATTTATTCATATATAGGCATGGAAGTAATATCAATTACAGTACATTTTGAGAGACAGCAATGTGGCACAGTAGATATAGAGCTGGCTTTGGAACAACTTAGGTATGAGCCCTAACTCTAAAGCATAAATGTGTGTCTGTGACCATAAAAGTCACTTAACTTCTCAGGACCCTCAAGCAACTCTAAAATAATGAGCTTTGGAGGAGATCTGTATTGGTATGGGAATTTCCTACACAGATGAAATCTCAGATTGAGGCCAACTCACTTGAATGCAATGCTTTCAGGTACTCCAAGTACTTTTCTCATAATGACTCTATGACGTAGGCAGGGCAAGTGTAAGTATCCCCATTTTACAGATAAGGAAACTGAGAGTCAGAGTGGTGAAATGACTTTTTTTAAAAATCATATATGCTTATTTATATACATGTTGTCTCCTTCCCCTCCTCAATAGAATATAAGTTCCTTTAGGGCAGGGACAGTTTTATTTTTGTCTTTGTACCCCTATACCAACATTCTAGGTGTTTAATAAATGCTTGTCAATTGACTGCTTGATTATAGTCTCACAGTTAATAAGGGATGGCCAGGACTCCAGCCCAGTTCTCTTTGCTCAAGGTCCAATGATTTTCCCTCTATACCTCACTGTTTTGATTTTAAAATCCCTTTTTTTTATCACAAAGAGGAAATTTAGGAAGAGTTAAATTGTGCAAAGTATGTGATAATGTTAAACAAGAATTTGAAAACAGAATCGTAGCTGAGTATCCACCTTTCAACTAAAAGATCTCTTGTAATAAGTTATGGAAATGGCAGTAACAGTGTCAGCTGAATAGCAACTGTTGTCCGTGAAGGAATCACGGACACCTCAACTTGCTACCTTGTAGTGAACCATAGGATCATCATCAAATCATACAAGTTTTAACTTAGTAAAGACCTTAAAGATCATCTAGTCCAACCCCCTCATTTTACAAATGGGGAAACCAAGGCTTAAGAAAGTGAATGACTTGTAAGAGGTCACACAACTAGCTAGTGGCCGAGCTAAAACTCAGGTTTTCTTATTTCCTTACAATCTGCTGCTTACTGCCTCTCCTAATAGAAGCACCAGATAATTAAGTGGCATCTGTTGGTAGAATACACAGAAAAATAGAGTAAGAACAGAGGGTCTGCAGAAGTTGAGGGAGACGGTTCATCCAAGGCTCCCTGGACAACACTGTATAACAGGCATGCCATGCCCCACCTAGCCCCATGAACAAGCCACTGTTGTCCAGAGCACACTTGTTACATTGTATTATGTGTATCTTCCCTTTGGCCCCAATGGTGCCATGGAAAGAGCACTGTATTTAGAGTCAGAGGATACAAGGTCAGACCTTGACTGTGCTACTTACTACCAGTGGAACCACTGTGCCTCAGTTTCCTCAATTGTAAAATGAGGGCACTTGATTTAATAGCCTCAAAGGTCCCTTCCAGCTCTAAATCTGAGATCTTAATTTCTTTCTTTCACTGTCCCAGCCACCCTGACCCACTCCACTCTGTATTCCCTCCCATCCATCATGTCATAAGCCAAGAAAGCATTCATTGACCATGTGCCAAGAGAATTTACAGAAAGTGTCAATCTCAGAGCACATGGCATAAATTTGACCGTGGTTGCCCTCCAGGTCACTTTTACCCCATCCCCTTTGCCCTCACAGGAAATGTAGTGCATATTTCCTAAGCTTCTAGGGATAGCACTGGGCAAGAAGACCTGAGTTAAAATCCAGCCTCTTACACTAGCTGTGGGACCCTGGGCACATCATTTCACTTCTATTTGCCTCAATTTCTTTAACTCAGATGGAGACAACAGCACCTCCCTCCCTCCCATGGGTAAAGAATGACTAGACATACTATGCTTTCTTAGTAAAGGCTTCACCCTTCTCTTCATCTGTCAAATGAGAAAGTTATATTGCATAATCTCAACAGTCCTAGCAACTCAGACATCTATGAATTAGATTTAGAGGTGGAAAGGGCTTAGAAATTACCTACATCCGATCCCTTCATTTTATATTGCAATTGTTGTGTGTTCTGAATCACACAGGTAATAAAGGACAGAGAAAGAATTCAAACCCATATCTTCTACTTCCAAATTCCATGCTCTTTCCTCTCATGGAAATCTCCCTGGATCCCATTCCAGTTTGTGTCTTCACTGGTGGTTTTCCCTTATATCTGACCCATCTTCTTCCTGCTAAGATAGAAAATCATTTCCTACTATTGTTCTACGGTCAGGGAAGATGAGCTGGTCTTCATTCACTAATATGACTGAAGACGGTCACTAGATTTGGTATTAAAGCATTTTAAAACCTCGACTTGCTTCCTTAAGCCTTTTCCCTTTTTATAAATCCTTAATCATTTATGTCGCTCTTTGACACACGATGCCATTCTTGCCCAAAGTAGTAAGGAGAAATTGCAGTCATTAGAAAAGTCCATGACCCTACTTCTATGAAGAGTTATCCTTACTTGTAATCCCAAGGAGAGATGGAGCGGTTCTGAAAGGTATGTGCCAAGTGGATGCCCTGCTGTCTGTTGATAATGCGGATGTCAACCTTCACACTGTTACTCTCCAATGAGGGACAATTATTACCCTTCTGGGAAATTGCTCCTCTTTTGGTAATGTTCCGAGCTCCCACATTCCCGAGGAGAAGAAGCCCCAGTACCATCAGCAGCAATAATTCAAACTGAAAGAGAGAAAAAAATATACTTGGTTATAGGCTCTGTTTCACTCTCAAGAATTTCAGCATACGGGGCAGCTAGGGGGTGCAGTGAACAGAACACCAGCACTGGAGTTAGGAGAACCTGAGTTCAAATCCAGCCTCAGATACTTAACACTTATTAACTGTGTGACCTTGGGCAAGTCAACCCCAATTGCCCTGCCTCCCCCCCTCCAAAAAGACAAAATAAGTAAATAAAATTTAAAAGTTTTTTAAAAAAAAGAAATTCAGCATATTCAAATTAGAGAAGCAGAGCTCAGTAAAATTAAAATAACAATGCCTTCTTCCATTGATGTGAGAACCAAGTTATGATACAAAGAGAAAAATCCAAAATTATCAACCTGCCATTCATGGTCTTCTATGACCTAACCTATACTGACATTTCCAGCTTGGTTTCCCACTAGACTTCTCCAGACAAACTAGTCTATTTGTCATTCTTTATACATTCTTCATATTGTCCCACCTCCACGCTTTGCTCTCTTTCTGGAATGTCTTCTACAACCCATCTCAGTCTATAAAATCTATTCTTCAAGACTCAGTTCCCCTGACAATCCCAGAGAGAAATCATCTCTACTTCCTTTGAATTCATGTAGTACATATCATCTTTCTGTTCTTCGAAGCACCTAGCAAAGTGCCTTAAATGTAGAAGGTGCTCAATAAATATTAGATGGGTGGTTGGATGAATGAATAAATGAATGAAACATGGTGTAGCGGAAAGGTTATTAGACTTGAAGTCAGGAAAAGTTTATTCCAATCCTGGCTTTATCTGTGCAAACATGAGTCATTTTAATTTCTCTGTGTCATTTCCTCATCTATAAAATGAAGAGATTGGGTCATTTATCATGCCTCTTTTGGATCTAAAATTCTATGCATCTCTTAAGTCCCTAATTCCTAATTTCAAGTTTCTGTGACTTTTTCAGTTTGAGTTCTTCCTCCAACAACAGAGAATGCAAGCACTCTATGGCTTAGTAGCTAGTCTTCATGAATGGCTAAACTAATTATCCTGTGACCCATCTGGTTATGCTCCTCTCTAAACTTAGCCTGGTCCTTACATGACAGACACACATCCCATCACCAGGCTTATACTCAAAGCCTTTGCAGTTTGGGAAGGTCTGGCAGAGCTCACTCTGTGGGATATACCCTGAGGAATATTCTGTCATAGTGGAGAGAGTACTGGATTTGGAATCAAGACCTAAGTTCTAATCTTGCCTCAGACATTTCATAGTTGCATGACCTTGGGCATGTCACCTAACCTGACTGAGTCTGAGTTCCATCATCTTTAAAATGGAAATAATAATTGCATCTAGTTCACAGTATTGTCATGAGGATCAAATGAGATGATTTTTATAAAGGGCTTGGTAAACCATAAAGTATTATCTAAATGTTAGCTGTACTTGTCGAGGATCCAGAGTCACCACTGTATCATGATGAAGAGTTGGAGGAAACCTTTTGTGAAAGATACTATTAATAATACCCTAATATCAATTATAATTAATAATAATATACATCTGCAGAGTACTTTAGGCTTTTACAAAAGGTTTTCACATCTATTTTTTTCATTTTGATCAATCAAAATGTATTTATTAAATAAATATATTTATTTATTTACTATATATTTATTTATTTACTACTATATGCCAGACACTAGAGATAAAAGCACAAAGAATGAAAACCCATGGTATTACTATACCATTTTACAGAAACAAAAACTAGAATTCAAAGAGATGGAATGGTTGGAACCAACTGGAATCAAGCTATGTATTCTCACCCACCCCCCAAATACTCTCCCTTTCAGGAGCTTGCTGGAACTATAGCCAAGACAACTCCTAAGCTATAGTACAAAGAATAGAGCCAGAGCTCATGATGGCTAGTACAATGGAATGTTCTATCCATTCATTGTCATTATTATTAACAACATGATATCACTCAATATTTGGAAACTGGACTCTGAAGTATTCTGGTCCAAGGGACTTTGAACCACTATATATAATGAAGAATATATATAATGAGAATAGCAGCAGCTTAAGTTCTGTGGGTGACTTCTTATCTACCAATCAGACAGGGTTTGAAATCGACTCAAATGGCTTTTACTAAGAAACCCTGAGTGCAAAACTTGAAACTGGCGGTTTATGTAAATTGAGGTGATTCAGCTATTTGTTTTCTGAAGAACTCAAAGCAATGTGTATATAGGGAAGTTCCTTTTCCCCTCCATGAAGCATAGGAATGGATAGTTATCTCCATTATGCAAATGGAACGACTGAAGCAGGAGAAGGAGCACATTAAGGAGTCATAGCTTACATTTATATAGTGTTTTAAGGTTTGTATAGCTCTTTACATACATTACTTCATGATTCTCAAACAACCCTATGAGTTGTTTGCTATAAACTATAAACTACAAATTGTAAACTATAAAATGGGGTCCTTTCTTACAGATGAGAAAACTGAGGCTCAGAAAAGTTAAAAGACTTGCTCAGGCTCTCACAGTTGGTGTCTAAAGCAGTATTTTAACCCAAGTCTTCCTGACTTCCAAGTCTATCATTTTATCCATTACACCATACTGTCTTTCTAAGGGGATATAACAAGGTCTTTATTGGATCTAGGCTCAGAGTTTTGGCCTTCCAGAAGAGAACTGAGGTATTTTATTTCTCCTACTAAACCATACAATAATTCAATTTCATTCAGCACCTACTATGTGCCAGGCAATGTGCCAGGTACTAAGGGTACAAAGACAAAAACAGTCCCTGTCCTCTGGAAACTTACAATCTACTGATAAAGCACTTTATCCAAGGAACAGATAGCAATGGATATCACTATGGGAAGTGTCCTGGACTATCTTTGTAAAGGTTATCCAATCTGCCTATAGGACTTTGGCTTCTAACCATATTTTATTGTCTCTGGCACTGGCAATACTTCTAGCTGACAGCCAAACTCAGACAGTCTCTAATAACAGAGTGAAATGAGCCACAAAGGATAAATGTGTCCGACAGATTATCTGATGTTTTCCATACAATGGATTTAAATTCAAAAGCATTATCCTCCTTGTCCACATTATTTTTAATGTAAATACTGTTCTTTTTACAAGATACAGGCTATTTTAAAGACAGTCTACCAAAAAAAAATCTGCAAAAATGGAAAGACACATCATATATACCACTACTAACATTGACTATGGGCAGCTAAGTGGTATAGTGGATAGAGTATTAGCCCTAGAGTCAGGAAGACCTGAGTTCAAATGTGGCCTCAGACGCTTAAGCTGTGTTGCCCTAGGCAAATCACTTAACCCTGTTTGCCTCGGTTTCCTCCTCTGTGAAATGAACTGCAGAAGGAAATGGCAAGCCACTCCAGTATCTTTTCCAAGAAACCCAAAATGGGGGTCACAAAGGGTTGGACACTATTGAAATGATTCAATGACAGCACACCATTAAATATGGTCATGGTTCATGATGCCATGCTATTCTAGTAATTATGTCCTACTTCTCAGTGCACTAACCCACTCCAAAAGGCAAAGTGTTGGGTTGTGTAGAGCTTTCAATATGGAATTTGGTTCAAGTCCCAAGTCATTTCCTAGGAATGTGACTTTATACAAGTCACTTTGTGTCTCTGAAACTCAATTTCCTTAGCTATAAAATGGGGGTGAAGGGGAATTATACATGAGCTACTTACCTCCCAACCCTAACAATCCAATTGGATAATGTACGGAAAGCACATTATAATAACTCACATCTCCTATATCACCTTAAATTTAAGCCTTCCTCTCACAACCATTCTGTAAAGAAGGTGGTACACATATTATGCCCATTTTACAGATTAGGAAACTGAGGCTCAGAGACTGTAAATAGATTGTTCATGGTTGCCCAGCTTGACAGTATCAAGCTAGGGCTCAAATCTGTCTCCTGTTGTTGAGTCAAGCGCTCTCCCTGATGCACCACGTCCACTATGAGCCATCAAGTCACCACTGAAGCTATGAAGGAAGATAGGGGGCAGGAATTCCTGGGGATTCTAGCTAAAGAAAGAGCCATCCCCTAACTGAGGACAACTTCATCTTCAGTAGCACTAGCATCCTAGTATCCTGCCAATGACAAAAGGAAAATGCTAAAGCATCTCCACCACCTATCACAAAGAGCAAAGGTCTTCCTCCTGAAGGAACTGTCCAGTCCAACACTGAAGAATCCCAAGTCTTCAGGCCATGACTGTTTCCCCTTATCTCTGAAGTTTCATGCTGAGCTTGTATCCAATCAGATGTGAATCTTAGGACAATATCACTGCAGCTATGTGCAAAAGTGGAGCAAAATCACGTGTAACTTGTTTTCAGAGAGCTGGATTTAGAGTGAGGACACCCAGGTTTAAAACCACTTACTAGCTGCATGGCCGTAAGCAAGAAAACAGTCTGTTTTCTCCTTTGTTATAATAATATTCCACTTTCCTCATAGAGTCATTTTTAGAAAAGTACTTTGTTAGCCTTAAAATACTATAGAAGAAGGGGTGGCTAGGTGGTGCAGTGAATAGAGTCAGAAGGACCTGAGTTCAAATCTGGCCTCAGACACTTAACACAAAACTAGCCTTGTGACCTTGGGCAAGTCACTTAACCCCAATTGCCCTTCAAAAAGCAAAAAACAAAAATACTACAGAAGTATGTGTGCTACTTTTCTTATTCCAGAGCCCAGAGCCACCCAGAATTGTATATCCCACCACTCCTAGCACTGAATCAGGATAATTGTCTATGAGTAATAAAAATAATAGTTCACATTGTACATTTTACAAAGTCCTCTCACTTCACAGTATTTCCCATGATTTTCTCAACATCCAAGGTAACTAATACAAGTATTAGTTTCTCTCTTTTAGAGATAATGCAACAGATTCAGATAAATTATTCAATGTCACATGACTGAAAAGTGATGGAACTGTACTCAAATCTAGGCTTTTTTTCACTCCAAGGCAGTGTTCTTCCCATAATATCTCACCTGAGGGATATCCTTTTCCTTCTCTCCCTCTAACAACAACCTGATCAAATACTACTAATAATAATAATCATAACAATATAGAAATAACTCATTTTTCTCTGATGCTGTGAAATTTTTAAAGCACCCTCCTCATGTGGGATGGGTTGTTTAGATATGATTCTGCTCATTTTGCAATGAGCTAGCAAGTGGCAAAGCAAAATCGACTACATCTTTTAATAAAGAGAAAAGTCTTGATCAAATTTTATCCCATAGACCTCAGTTTTACTGCTTATGAAGAAGAAATTACAATACTCACCATCTTTGTGCCCTTTGGGAAAGCCATAGTGGTTCCTTCTCTGGTAGGCAACCTAATGTTTGAAGCACCTGGGTGGTGTATGTATGTACGTATGTGTCTGTGGGTATGTGTATTGTATCCTTGATAGTACCTGCTTCTTTTATAGTGGTTGTAAAGCAATCACTGCCCTTATTTCCACTAGCCTATTTCTTGTCTTAGAGCTGTGGTTAACTTGGAGTTGATGACTAACCTTTTTTTTCAATTCTACTTTCTGAGGGGTGGAAAAGGGAGACCTGAAAGGAAAGGGATGACGGCAGAATGCTCAAATCTTTAATCACCACCCCCACTTCCACCTTCAGTATCTCACGCTATAACAGAATCCTGAAATGTCTGATTAACTGCAGAGATGACCCAGGTTCCAAAATGCTATTTTCTTTTCTTTATTTACATGAATCAAATCTTTCCACATGCTCTCTGCTCTATTTTCTTATCTTCAAGAGACATGCAAATGTTAATTGTATATTTTCTCTTTTAGAGAGTTCTTAGCATGAAGCTAGAAAAGAAAAATCATTTACCCCATTTTAAGACTAGGGAGGCTAAATTTCTAGAAAGGTGAAATAAGTCTATAACCAAACCCAAAATAGGATGCAACTGGACCTTTCTGGGCTTTGTTTATTTCATGGTCCACCTCAATAAATTCTTATTTTAATTCAATGGACAGAGTACAGGTGTATTCAATAAAATTGGGTTACTATATCAATAGCATAACTGCTGCTATGTGAGGGAACTGATCCCAAAAAGTAGGTTAATATAGTAGATAGTACCCTGGAGTTTGTATCAAGAACTGTATTCAAATCCTACCTATGATATTTAACTAACTCTGTGACTGTCAGCAAATCATTCAATTCCTCTAAGTTTCAATTTCCTCCACTCTAAAATGGGGATAATAATATCCATAATACCCCTATCACAGGGCTATCATGAGACCCAAGTGAGATAATGAATGTAGAGCTGTTTGCAAACTTTAAAGCACTAAATAAAGGTCAGTTATTATTATGGTATAAAATGTTTCCTAAGATGAGATAATGTGGCAAGGTTTCCAAGTCTATCAAAATAATAATTTGTTACAATTACCTGCAACAGGGCAGCCAGGTAGCACAGTGAGTAAGAGCACCAGCCCCGGCGTCAGGATGACCTGGGATCGAATCCGGGCTCAGACACTTAGCACCACACCCAGAAATAACTGGCCATGTAACCTTGAGCAAGTTACTTAACCCCAATTGCTTAGAGGCAGCCAGGTGGCTCAGTGAGTAAGAGCACCAGCCCCAGAGTAGGGTTGACCTGGGATCGAATCCGGGCTCAGATACTTAGCACCACACCCAGAAATAACTGGCCATGTAACCTTGAGCAAGTTACTTAACCCCAATTGCTTTAAAAAAATAATAATAATAAAATTACCTGCAACAGATAGGAAGGACAATGGGTATAGGATATTTAATATTTGTGAGACTGAGACAATATGTCGGTTAGTTTTGCAGAATCACTCTTCACGCCCCCCCCCCCCCATTATGTTATTAGTTCTTACAGGAGATGGCTCTAGTAGGGAAGGGAAGAAGTATATTGGAAATGAATGTGATACAAAAATAAAAGATACTAGTAAAAATTAAAACCAAGAAAAGGTGGGGGTTGGGGGGTGGGAGTTAAGTGAGTCACTTAAGGTCCCAAAGATAGTATCAGAGGAGGCATTTGAATTCAGGTCCTTTGACTCCAGAGCCAGAACTCTTGTCCCTATACCATGCTGCTTCCCAACTAGATGACAAGCTCATTGGGTCAGGAACAATGTTTTCCACATTGCTTTATATTCTCAGTCCTACTCACCAACCCCCACTGCATCATGCCAATGATAATGCTCATTGGATTGAGTTGAGTCTCCTAGACCATCTATCATTCATCACCTGATGCTCCTTCTCTCTAACCAGAATTATGCCTGATTAAGGAGGAAAATACTATGAGATGAACAGAACAAGTTATTTTGAGAAAAGGGGACAGACTGACGCCAACTCCCCAACAACAGGACCTACTAACCCTATAGAAGGGGAAAGAAATGTACTGCCCCTTGTGACCAAAATATGTATTTGTGGGATGACCTATTAGGGGTCGGTGAGCAGTTTGTGGCCATAGCACATAGGCTTTCTTCAGTGCAAAACAAATTGACCTATATGATCATGGAACTCAAGCTATAATCAACACCACATTATAACTGATTGAATTAAGGAGCCCAGACCAAATCATAGCACTGGTTCCTCATAGCTCATATCCCACATCATCATCCTTTTCAAGGGATGGTCTAAGCTGGTTATTGTTTCTGAACCATCCTGGGAGGTATCCAGAGGTGTATGGTATATGTTTAACAACCAGTTTTTTGAAAAGAAGAAAATGTATACCCTTCTAAGAATAATCTGAATTATAGACATTTTCTCCTTCACTTTATGAAGTTTAGAAATCAACAAAACAATAAATTCAGCCCTGATTTGTAGAATTTGCTGATTTATGAATGATAAATTCTCACACTGAAAATTTTAACAATCAATCTCATGAATCTGTTCAAACTGGTTCCGGCATGCCCTTGGAGGGATCCAACTCTAATATAAGGATTTAGGAGTACAAAGAAGTTTGTCTGATTATGTTTTATAGTCAGAATTATGAAGCATCTTTTCAATCAAGTCTAGATATATACCAGGGCTAGATTAAGTAGTTATTTATAACAGTTAAAGAGTAGGGACAAAGGTAAAAATTATACCCTTGAATTATCTTTTAAAACTTACTTTTTAAAAATTGGGTATTGACTCTGCATTTTCTTGCTTGACTAAGGCATTTTTATTATTTACACAAAGGAAGAACTGATTGAACCATGGATGTGGAAACAGATGTCATGGCCATGTTCTTCATGTAAGCTGAGTAAGGCTGAAAAATTTGTAGTTTTACAAATAGAGTGAGAAGACAAAGAACAAAAAGGAGATGGTACAGAGTTAAAAACAAATATAATACTGAGATAAGGAGATACTAAGTTAGGTGATTGGTGAAGGTATAGTTGATGGGAGCAAGGTGACCAAGTTGGAATTGGAATATTCTGAGAAGAACTATAAGCTAAGCAGGTGTTCTTTATTATTATGAAAGGAAAAATTTCAGTGAAACCTGGGAAGACTAATATGAACTAGTATAGACTGAAGTGAGCAGAACAAGGAAAATGATTTATACAGTAGCAACACCATACAGCAACAACTCAAAAAAACATAAAAACTCTAATCAACAAAATGAACAATCCTGATTCCAGAGGACTTATGATGAAGCATGATATATGCCTCCTCACAGGGAGATGCAGGCCTCAGAAACAGAATAAGACACACATTTTTTTTTACCATGACCAATATGAGAATTTGTTTTGCTTGACTGTATATATTAATTTAAGCTTTGTTTTTTTTTCTTTTTCCCCCTAATGGTGAGGGGATAGGAAGAAGAGAAAATATGTTTTTGTTCATTGAAAAAAGATTAAATAAAACCAAACAAACAGAAGAATGCCACCTCCTGAAAGAAGGGTGGGCCAAATATGCAGAATGAGATACATTTTTTGGACATGGCCATTGTTGGGATTTGTTTTACTTGATCATGTATATTTGTTATAAAAGTTTCCATTTTTTTCTCTTTTTTAGCGGGGAGAGAGGGATGAAAAGGTGAAGAGAAAATAAATGATTATTAATTTTTTAAAAAGAAAAGTAAAAGGGGCAGCTGGGTGGTGCAGTGAATAGAGCACTGGCCATGAACTCAGGAGGACCTGAGTTCAAATTCTGCCTCAGACACCTAACACTTACTAGCTGTGTGACCTTGGGCAAGTCACTTAACCCCAATTGCCCTGCCTTTCCCCTTCCAAAAAGACAAAAAAAAAGAAAAGAAAAAAACAACACACAAACCATTTAACATACTTAAATGATTATCTAGCTTTGCTGAAAGACCTCCAGTAAAGGGAAACATGTTACCTCATACAGCAATCCATTCCATTTTTTGATAACCCATTTTTGGAAAGTTTTTTTTCCCTGCTTCAAACCTAAATTTTCTTCTCTGCATCTTGTACCCATTACTCTTATCTCTGTTTTCTAGGGCCAAGCTGAATAGCTTGAAAGACCTTCAAATACTTAAATATACTATTTCTTCCCATAAGTCAGAGGCGTTCTGGTAAATGTTTAACAACCAACCCTCTGGGCTGAGTGGGGGCAGTACACAGTACATACTTTGAAGTTTAATCTTCATTATTAAAATTTTCTCCATCACTTTCTTAATCTAGAAAATCATCAAAACAATAAATCAAGCCCTGATTTGTAGTGTTTGCCAATTTCCAAGGTGTAAATGCTCACACTGAATATTTAGCAATCGGCTCTGTCCGACCAGTTTGAGCTGACTACAGTATACCCCTAGGTTTTCTCCTCTCCAGTCTAACCATCTCCATTTTGATATGACATGAATTCAAAGCTCTTTACTATCCTGGTAGACCAAAGATTGATGGAGAATACACAAAGTGGAGAGGAAGTTTTCTAGCAATGGACTAGGAGAGTTCTGTTGGATCTGTGCCTTGGATTAGAACAGCAATGGAATCAGAAGCAAGAGTTACATCAAATATGACTAAACTAAATGCTATCCCTGGTGAGCAGACTATGGTGCTGTCAATAGCACTCCTTTCCAAGACCCCAGTTGTGCCTGATAAAGCCATAAGGTGATTAGTGCAACCCCTAGACACAACTGAGTGACACAGTAAAGAGCCAGAAATTCCCATCATTGCTATCAGTCCACTGAATGAGGCAATAAAAGTTGGAGGCACTCTTTCCAAAAGGCCACTAGTAAAAGAATTTTTATGTAGGAGAGGTAGCCTGGTATAGAGGCTAGAGCACCAGCCTCAGAATATGGAAGACCTCAAGTTGTTTCAAGTATATACTGATTGCTTGACCCTAATAAATCACTTAACCACTCAGTGCCCCAGACAACCCCATGAGACTATAAATTGCACTCATAGAGAGGGGTCTTCCTCAAGTGGGAGTTCCCTTCTTCAGTGAATCACAGATCTAAACCCAAAGAAAAAAATATTACCTAACGAGGAAGGGTACTCCTGATTTGGGTTGTAAAAAGGAGACTTCTGATAACCTTCTACCCATTCACACAATATTCCTTTATCAAATCATCCTTGGAAGACACGATGAGTCTGATATGAAGGTGATGCCCAACAGAATGAGTAAGGTACAGTGATGGAGGTCTAATGACAACAGAGAGCACTCGACAACTGAAGATAACATGAGAACACCAGGCCTGAGAGGGCAGAGCTTAGGGATTGGGTATCTGGGCAGACACCAAAGGGAGGGAGCAGAAAGGAAGATGAATGGGCAAGCATGAGTATTAGCCAAAGACAATATTCTCCTGCTTCATTATTGAACCTTGAGGCTTCTTGATAATTATGGCAATAGCCAGGTGGTAATAGTGGGGGGCTGTATAGTGGCTGAGGTTGGGGTACATTAAAAGATAAAGCCTATAGAGTCAAGGCTGGAGACCAGAAGGCACATCGGTTGGATAACCAGAGTTGTGTTTCCTGCCTGATGTCCTTACTTAAGGAATCCAGTCTAATTCCTGCTTCTAAATCACAGGCTAGGTGACACAGTGAGTAGCCCTGGAGTCAGGAGGACCTGAGTTCAAATGTGACCTCAGACACTTAACACAATAGCCATGTGACCTTGGGCAAGTCACTTAACCCCAATTGCCCTGCCCTCCCCCCTCCAAAAAGTAAAAAAAAATTTATAAATCATAGGATCATAGGTTTAGAGCTAGCTGGAAGGGACCTCAGAGGCCATCTAGTCCAACACCCCTCATTTCACAGACGAAGAAACCAGGCCAGAGAGGTGAAACAGCATACCTGAGGTAGCATGGGGGAAGTGGAAAAGAATAGATTGGACCAAGGTCCTCTGACTTCCACTTAGTCTAAGCCACACTGTCTCCCATGATCAAATTACATTATCCACTTTTGACCTTGATCCTGGCAATTGATTGAGAACACACCAGAAAAGGGGATTGAGCCATCCACATTAAAAAGACATACCACAGCCCTCAACAGCTGGAATATTGAAAGGGAAACGTGTCTAGTCTTACTCTAGGGGAAGCAACTCCTCAGCCTGAGTGGAAGTTGGGACAAGGATCCCCACAGTCTAAGGCTATGTAAATAGAATGTTTTTATTTATACCTGAAACAAAGTAATTGAGGAACAAAGATCACTGAAATCCAGAAGGAGCAAGGATGTGGGTCTAGAATCCCAGATTCTTACTCATACTACTGAGCCATATTCAGGAGACCCCGAAACCTGCTAGCCTCTGGCATGTGCAAGTATGAAAAATTAGAAGGTGAGTTCCTTGAAAATGAAGACTGTTTTGCTTTTGTCTTTGAAACATCAACCAGTGCCTTTCATGGAGTGACTTAATATGGATTTCATTAGATTGGATTGCATTGCATTGAATTGGGAACCATATTTTGAATGGAATCCACTGTCAGCATAACCTCAATTTTAGAACATAATATTATCTGGGAGATGCAAAGAATGTGCTGTTTGACCTACATAACCACAAGCTGAGGTAAACTGTACCACACTGTCTCTTTCATGCGATGTCGCCCTGATTCAGCAACATGAACTGATTTCTCCTTCTTGGGGCGGATTCTATTAGTCAGTCTGCTGCCAAAGTGAAGTCAATGATTCTATGAATCGATGGCTGTGGGGAAAGCCCAGGTTCACTTCTGTCAAACCCTGTCTTATTTTCCAGGAGCTCCACACCTCCAAAAAAGAAAAGATACAATTTCTCCTCAACTTGTTTCCACCAGTGTAATGTCAGAACTTAGGATCAGCATCTTTCAGGCCTGTACTTCCCCCTTCTTGTGACCATTACTGACAACTAGCCAAGCTAGCTTAGAGAAACATAAGAAAAATATTATGTTACCGTTATAAAGCATTTTAAAATGGACAGTGTATTTTACATAGGTTATCTCATCTGAGCATCAGGAGACAGATGCAACAGGTATTATTAACACCAAAGCAATGTATTCATGATCACACAATTGATAATTATCAGAGATTTGATAATTATCAGAGTTATAATCATTATCAGGATTTGATTATAGAACTTTACCATTCTGGAGTCCTGCAAGATATCAACCATGCTATGCTGCTTCTCAGGAGTAGCCGACCAAGTAGGCACCCTGTGAGCTACAAAGACTATTTTGTTTTGGGTCGTACACGGGACCCAAGTGAAACATCAAACCATTGCTACCAACTACTTAGCCTGGCATTCAAGGCCTTATGCAATCTGTACCCAAACTCCATTTCCAACTACTTGTTAACCTCCGTTTCCTTACCCCCCATTCACTTCTCAATCCCTCACAATCTGGCTTCCACCTAAGTGTGGGCATGGCTCATTTCATTGCTCTCTACCCTTCTATATCACTCTACAGTTTCTTCTTCTTTATCTTGTTGCCCTTTTTTAGCTTCTATGGACTTAATGATAAAATGAAGAAGAGAGAGACTGTAGATTGAAAATAGGGCAGAGGGAACCGATAGAAACTTGGGGGATGCCCACACTTGAGGCAACTAGAGTCCAAAAGGAACATGGACATTTATATTGATTATATTGAATTGAATCAAATCTTTGGGTCTCTGTGGCATAGTGGAATCAGAGTCTAGATTGAGAATCAGGGGATTTGGAGTTTAATCCCAATCACTTAAGCTCTCTGGGTCTCAGTTTCCACATTTGTAAAGTAGAGATTTAAACTACATAGACTATAGAGTCTCCCTCATGTTCTAAATTGATTATAGTATAATCTCCAATTACTCTGCCTTTTGAACAAAGGTCAGAAAAGAATGATGATGGCAAAAGGCAGTGACTGGCAGAGATCAGCTTACATCACCCAGCATCAGTTCATGTGTCTTCTCATGTTACCCAGAATTCTTCACGTTCATTGGTTCCATTGGTTCTTACAAGCACAATTGTCCTGCACTAATTACATTTATTACCATCATCACTATTTAACCATTCCCTAATCAAGAGGCACACACTTTATTTTCAGTTCTTTGTTACCACACACACACACACACACACACACATACACACAAATGTTGCTATAAAATATTTTTATTATAGTTTATCATATATTTTCTATTTTATTTTTATGAATTTTAATTCCTTGGAATCAGTACCAAATACTTTTAGTGATTATTACTTTACAATATGAGGCAGCAAGATGGTGCAGCTGATAGAATACCAGGCCTGGAGTCAGGAAGACTCCTCTAATCTGGTCTCAGACACTTACAGCTATATGACCCTGGGCAAGTCTGTTACTTCAGTATCTTCATCTGTAAAATGAGCTGGAGAAGGAGATAGCAAACCACTCCAGTTTCTTTGCCAAGAAAATGCCAGATGGGGTCACAAAGAGTCAGATATGACAGAAAACAAATTGAACAACAATACTTTATAATATAATTTGAGGTCTGGACATGCTATATCCCCTTCATCCCTACTTTTTTCATTATTTCTCTTGATTTTCTGTATCTTTTGTTCTTCTTGATGATTTTTACTATTCCATTTAGCTTTATAAATTAAACCCTTAATTATAGTTTGATTGATATAACATCAATTCTATACATCAATATAGGTAGTATCACAACTTTTATCACAACCCAATCATAAGCAGTCCGTATTCCTATTTTTCTATGCTTTGTAATATTTTACATGTGGAATCTGTCTTAGTAGATTCCAGATATTATATACATTATATACAGATATTCCAGATATTATATACATTTGATAGCTATTTTGAACAGAATTTCTCTTTATATTATCTCCTCCTGGTTTTTGCTTTTGCTATATGGAAATGCTGATGATTATCATAGATTTATTTTGTGTCCTGGTACTTTGTTGAAGCTAATAATTGCCTGAGTTCCTTTGCTAATTATCTGGCATTTCCTAAGTAAACTATTATGCCATCAGAAAAAAAGGGAATCATTTTGCTTCTTCTTTGCCTTCCTTACACATTTAATTTCTTTCTCTTTTCTTGCTCTCTTTGCTATCTTGCATTTACTGGGAAATTTTCTGGTGTTCACTATTACAAATAATTAAAGCCTTTGGTTTTAAAGAGATATTTTTATCATAGTTTAAAGCCACCCTTCCATGCATATGCTTTTTAAGAGGTTTAGCACAGATGAACGTTCTATTTTGTCAAAGGTTTTTTTCCTTTAGCTAATAAATAATCATGTGATTTTTATTGATCATATATTTAATATGGTTAATTATCTTGTTTTCCTAATGCTGAACTATCCCTCTGTGCCTGATCTAAATCCAATTTGGGCATGGTGACCAATATTTTAATCTGTTACTCAATATCTTGTACATAGTAAGCACTTAATAAATGCTGAATGAGAATTTGAATGATGATGTTCCTGTTTGTGGATGGCACTGTGTTGATTGCATCAAGATTTAGAATACTGAGGTAGCTAGGTGGCGCAGTGAATAAAGCACCAGCCCTGGAGTCAGGAGAACCTGAGTTCAAATGTGCCCTCAGACACTTGACACTTAACTAGCTGTGTGATGTTGTATGCCTTCCCCCCTCCAAAAAAGAGAGAGGGAGGGAGAGAGAGAGAGATCTAGAATACTACAAGGTCCTAGAAATGAGATCCACAGTCATTTAGATAATAATAATAATAGTATTTATGTAATGTTTTAAAGTTTACAAAGTGCCTTACATATGTTATTTCATTTGATACTCATAACAACCCTGATTACTTTCCCCGTTTTGCAGATGGGAAATTGGGGGATGAGAAAGGTCAAGAGATTTGTCCAGGTCTCCAGATAATAAATGTCTGAGGCAGAATTTGAACTCAGGCATTCTTGATTCCAGGTATAGACCACTATATTACCTAGCTGCCTAAATAGATAAAGAAGGTCTATGTTTATGAAAGAAAGAGGGTGGGGGAGGAAGGAAGGAAGGAGGGAAGGAAGGAAGGAAGGAAGGAAGGAAGGAAGGAAGGAAGGAAGGAAGGAAGGAAGGAAGGAAGGAAGGAAGGAAGGAAGGAAGGAAGGAAGGAAGGAAGGGAGGGAGGAAGGAAGGAAGGGAGGGAGGGAGGGAGGGAGGGAGGGAGGAAGGAAGGAAGGGAGGAAGGAAAGAGAAAAGGAAAAAGGATGTCTACTACCTAATTCAATTCAATAAGCATATACCTACTACGTGCTAGACACATAGGAACCTATACTTGCCCTCCAGGAGCATTCATTCTATCGAGGAGAAACCACGTGTACACAAACTCAAGTGGATTTGTGATCTCAATTTGAGGATTCCCTCCATCTGAACATATCACATACTATCAGTTGTATATAGAAAATTAAATACAAAATATGTCTAAAGCTCCACCCACTTTGGGGGAAGGCCATCATCAGAAAATTAAAATAGACTTCCTAAAGGAGGTATCCCTTGAGTTGAATTCTGAGAAGAACTAGGGACTGTCAATCAGTCAACAAATATGTATTAAGCACCTACTGTGTGCTAGGTGCTGCGCTAAGCAATGCCTATAAAGAGCTTACAATCTAATGAAGGAGGCAACATGCAAACAAATTTATATAAAGCAAACTATACATAGAATAAATAGAAATAATTAAAAGAGGTAAAGCACTGCAATTAAATGGGGTTGGAGAAGGCTTCCTGTAGAAGGTGGGATTTTCATCAGGACTTAAAGGAAGTCGAGATTTGTAGTCAGAGGAGGTAGTGAAGAAAAGGTGCATTTCTTTTTTTTTTTTTAGATTTTTCTTTTTGGAGGGGAGAAGGTAGGGCAATTGGGGTTAAGTGACTTGCCCAAGGTCACATGGCTAGTTTTGTGTTAAGTGTCTGAGGCCACATTTGAACTCAGGGCCTTCTGACTCCGGGGCCAGTGCTCTATTCACTGTGCTACCTAGCCGCCCCAGGTGCATTTCTTGCACAAAAAAAGGACAGCTTGCCCAAAAGCACCAAGTTGGGAGGCAGAAAATTGCCTATGAGAAACAGCAAACTGGACATATTTACTAGAATGTAGAATATTGAAGGAGAGTAATATGTTAGAAGTCTGAATAGGTTGACTAGAGGCAGACATCAAAGAGCTTTCAAAGTAAAACAGGGGAGCATGTACTTTATCCCGGAAGCAAGAGGGAGCCATGGAGCCTCTTGATCAGGGGAATGACCTAGTTAGACCTCTGCTTTAAAATTTTGGTGACTGTTATAATAATGCTAATATTGCTTTTTTTTTTTTTTTTGAGGGGGGAAGGTAGGGCAATTGGAGTTAAGCAACTTGCCCAAGGTCACACGGCTAGTTTTTTTGTGTGCGTGCTAAGTGTCTGAGGTCAAATTTGAACTCAGGTCTTCCTGACTCCAGGGCCGGTGTTCTATTCACTGCACCATCCAGCCACCCATAATAATGCTAATATTAAGAGTTAATATTATTATAAATAGCTGGCATCTATATAGCACTTTAAGGTTTTGAAAGCACTTTACATATGTTATTTCAATTGATCCTCACAACAATTCTGGGAGGTAGGTGCTCTTATCCCCATTTTACAAATAAGGAAACTGAGGCAAACAGAGGTTGAGTGACTTACCCAGGGTCATCAGGTTATCCTGACTTTAGGTCCAACACTCTGACTGCTGCACCACCTAGCTTATGGAGAATGTGTTGAAGAGGGGAGAGTCTAGCAGCAAAGAGATCAACTAGGTTATTAAAGATTATTGCAGTAGTCCAGATGAGACGTGATGAGATCCTGAATTAGGGAGCTATCTGTTTAAGTGGAGAGAAAGAACTAGATGAGAAATATGTTGTGAAGGTAGGATAATCATTGGCACCTTCTTTGATGTGAAGGAAGAGTGAAAAGAGTAAAGGATTCCAAACCTGAATGAATTCCTGTATGGTGGTATATTCAACAGAAATGGGAAAATGTAAATGTTGATTTTGTTCTGGACAGGCTGAGTCTGACATGCCTTCAGGACATCCAGTCTAAACTATGATATGTAGGAGATTAGAACTGAATGAAGGATGGATGAATTATATGTCATGCACTATTGCTTGGCACTGGAGATACAAACATAAAAGGGAGAGAAGCCCCTGACCTCAAGACTTACATTTTTATAGGAGAAGAGAACATCTATAGGGGAGCAGTGGCCAAGGAAGAGCATTCTGTTCTGAGAAGTCACACAGATGGCAGCTAGAGCTATGGGGAAACTATTTGGCACAACTGACATGTCTTTTCCAGAAGCAATGGTTTTATTGTTCAGTCCTTGCAGTCAAGTCTGACTCTTTCTAACTGGTTTTCTTGGTAAAGGTACTGGAGTGGTTGGCCATTTCTTTCTCCAGCTCATTTGACAGATGAGGAAACTGAGGCAAACAGGGTTGAGTGACTTGCCCAGGGTCACACAGTTAGTAAGTATCTGAGACCAGATTTGAACTCAGGAAGATAAATCTTCCTGACTTCAGGCATGGCATTCTATCACTTCATCACCTAGCTGCCCCTAGGAGCAATGGCAGTACTGAGTTGATTTTAGTTCCAGAACAAGAAGGGAATAGGGGAAGGAAGAGAACAGAGTCATGCATGGAGGCAATATGGTGGACAGAAATATGGCTGAAATGAATCATGGTCAGGTCCTAAGTTAGATAAAAATGTAGCAATCAGGACATCATAGCTTCAGGGCAACTTCTAGGTATAGCCTCTAGAACAAAATCTTTTGAGATAATCAAAGGTATTCTGGGGTGCTTGGGGGAAAGTTTGAGAGGTAATTTAGTATAGTAGAAACTATGAAGGCTTTTAAGTCAGAAGTCTTGACTAGGTTGGGATCCCAGGTCTGTCAACCTGTGTTACCTGGGCAAGTCTCTAAACCTTTCTTGCCTCTAGTTTCCTCATCTATAAAAGTAGATAAATGGGAAAAGGATTTGGAAAAATACTTTTGAAAAGGAGAATTGAAGATTTTAAACATATGAAAGAATGCTCCAAATCACTAATGATAAGGGAAATTGAAATGAAAACATTCAAGGTTTGACTTTACATGCTGTAACCTGGCAAAGATGACAAAAGGCAGGAATAATTAGAGGGGAAGATAAGTTTCCTAGGACAGATCTTAAACTTTTCCCACTCATGACCCCTTTTCATGTTTTGACAGCTGCAGCATTCATTGGAGTTGTGTGGCCTGAGGGCATGTGCATTACAAAGTGCACATGCTTTGTGTTCAGAGCCAAGGCTACTGTGAAGTTGCCATGTAACAAGGGCAAGCTCTGCCAGACACCTCAGATTCATTACACATTTGATTTTTAATTAATTTTTGGTTGTTGCATGTTCCAAAACCTTTTGCCATTGACTAGTTTTTCATGACTCCACATGGGGTCATGACCCATAGTTTAAGAAGTGCTGCCCTAGGACACTGTTGGTAAAGCTATGATTCAGTATGATATTTTGGAAAATAATTTGAAATTGAGAAAATAAAGGGAACAAATGTCCATACCCTTTGACCCAAAGATTTCATTACTAGACATATCCCAAAGAAGTCATTGACAAAAAGAAAGTTCTTACATACATCAAAATATTTATAACAGCACTTTTTGTGATAGCAAAGAATAAGAAACAAGATAGATTTGCATTGATTGGGGAATGGCTAAACAAAAGTGTGCTGGGTGAGTGGAATACACAGAAGCATGGAAAGGTCTACTTGAACAAGGTAAACAAAGCCAAGAAAACTATATATAAACAAAATACAACATAAATGAGAAAACCATAATCAAAAGCAAATGTTGCAAAGTGATAAAGAGCAAGCATGACTTAAATGAAAAAATAATGACACCCCTGCCCCATACCTTTATAAAGGTGAGAGGTCCTCAAATATTGTACATTGTACATATTTTCAGACTTTTTAAATATATTGATCAATTATATTTATTTTTTCCTTTTTTTCTCTTTAAAAAAATAATATTCGTTATATGGAATGTTCTCTGGGAAAGAGTGGTGTAGGGATACCAGAGAAATTGTAGAAGGTAAAAAAAATAATAATAAAAATTAATTTTTTTAAAAAAGTTTCCAGTTTTTTTACCCCTACCAAAAAAAAAAAGTTTCTATATGTGTACATATGGGGTCCTTTTTCTCTTTCTTTGATCTCTTTGGGTTTCACTGTGTCAAAGGATATATATATATAGTTTTGTAACTCTGGGAGCATAACTCCACATTGCTTTCCAGAACAGCTCCAAAAACAATGCTTTAATATGTCTGTTTTCCCACAGTCCCTCCAACATTTGTCATTTTCCTTTCCTGTCATCTTTCCTAATTTGGGGGGAGTGAGGTAGAACCTCAGAGTTGCATTAATTTATATTTCTCTAATTATCAGTCATTTGGAGCATTTTTTTTCAATATAGTTATGGGTAACTCAGATTTCTTACTTTAAAAGTTGCATGTTCACATTCTTTGACCATTTATCAATTGGGGAATGGATTTTATTATTATAAATTTAAATCAGCTCCTTATATGTCTTAGAAATGAGACATTTAAAGATGGCAGAGTAAAAGCAGGAACTTGCTTAGCTCGCGCTCCAACCACCTCCAATACCTGTAAAAAATTCCTTGACAAGTTTTAGTGCTACAGAGCCCACAAAGTGACAGAAACAACTCTCCCGCTGAAGGCAGCCTGGCAGGCCGACAGGAAGGGTCTATCACACCCCGCTGGGAGCAGAGCACAGTCCCGCGTGGGTCAGTCCTGCATGGGCCATGCAGGCTCAGGCTGGTTGCACAGACCAGCCAGAGCGACTTCAGGGGATTGAATCACTAGCAGCTGTGGTGATTTCCAGACTTCTCAACCCATAAACGCCAAAGAGAAAGTAAAAGGTCAGTGGGGAAACTCTGTTGATCCTGGATGAGAGAAGAGCAAGGCAGGCCCCTGCCCCCAGGGCAGCAGATGTGGCAGCATCTGCAGCTGCTGCCATGGCAGCTGCCTCCTAAGCTCCAGGCCCACAGATCATGAGGGAACCAAGCTCTGCTGGTACTGAGGCAGGATTCTCTTGCTTTGCCCTGGTTGGATCTGGGTCACAATCTTGGGTGGTGGTCCTGGGGCGAGGAGTGCTGGCATGGTAGAGGTTGTGGAGGCTGTGGAGAGGCAGTCCTCCTCACAGTTCTGAGGCAGGTGCCTAGAAGAAGCTCTGACAACAGCTGCGCAAAACCCCAGAAATTTGTGACACAGCACTCTCCACTCTGGAAGCAGAGTTCTATCATGGCAAAGAGCTCAACTGCAAGATGAGCAAACAGAGAAAGTGAAATCAAACTATAGAATCATTTTTTGGTGACAAAGACAATAAAAACATAGAACCAGAAGAAGACAACAAAGTCAAAATTCTTACATCAAAAGCCTCCAAGAAAAATATGAACTACTTGCAGGACATGGAGGAGCTCAAGAAGGATTTTGAAAATCAAGTAAGAGAAGTAGAGAAATGAGACATTTATTAGAGAAATTTGCTACAAAAATTTGTTCCTTCTTAACTGCTTTTCTTCTAATCTTGTCTACATTGAACCTAAACCTTCTTTTAAAAAAAAAAAAGATAATGAAAATCTACTTTCTCTCTCTCTCACTCCCACTGAAAAAGAAAAACAAGACCTCTTATAACAAACATACATAGGTAAGCAAAAGGAATTCCCACATTAGCCATGTCCAAAAAAAGCATTTCATCTGCACCCAGTCTATCAGCTCTCTATCAAGAAATGGACAGTATATTTCATCATGAGTTCTTTGGAATCATGGTTACTTTCCTGCCCCTATCTTTATAAAGAAGGAATGTCCAAGGTTTGATATAATGTGCTCCTCATTTCCTCTCTTCTCTTTCCCTCAAACAGAGTCTAATAGCAGGCTCATATAATGCCCTTTCCTTTTAAACCTGTCTTCACTTTCCATCATGCACAGTTTGTTTTGTTTAGGATTAATTCCTCCATTCATCTATTCTTATTCTTATTCTGCCCTTTCCTTTCTTTGCTTTCCCTCCTGTTATCCTGTTGAGTGAAATGTATTTCTGTACCCAACTGTGAATGTGTGTGTTCTTCATTCCTTTGATCAGTTCAGATGAAAGTGATGAACAGGTATCACCTACTCCCCCACCTCTTCTTCTTCATTTATATAGTTTTCTACTTGCACACTGAAAGTTTGTAAGGTAATTCTTTCCCCATCCTTCCTCTCCTAAGATCATCACAATATAAAAAACCCTCCCAGGTCTCTTGTCTTATCATTATACTACTTCCATGACCCCTGATGATTAAAGGATTCTAAGGGGACATATCTATCATCTCCCCAAATTAGAATGTAAAAAGTCCTTGTCTAGTCCCTCATAATCATCCCCACTACTTTCCCTTTCAAAGTATGTTGGAATCTATAAGGTTGAGTTGAGAATTCCTCAAAGAAAGGTGACTGTAATCATTAAGATCACATTGGTCATTAGATACAAACTCCATTTTCTCCCTTTTTTTCCAAACGGAACTTCTAACTCCATTTTCTGGTTGTGTCCAAGAGATAAGAGACAGACAGAGAGGCAGAAAGGCAGAGAGACAGACAGACAGAGAGACAGAAAGACACAGAGAGGGGGAAGGAGAGAGAGACAGAGAGGGAAGAGAAAGAGTCAGAGAGAGAAGAGAGACAGAGAGAGAGAAGAGACTGACAGAATATTAATTAATTATTATATGTCAGGCATGATGCTAAGTGCTAAGGATACAAATATAAGCAAGCAAGGCAGTGAGAGACAGAGACAATATTTAGTAAGCACTTTTTATGTGCCAGGCAAGACAAACTCAAGGAAGGAAAGCAGTCCTTGTCCTCAGGGAGTTTGTATTCTCATGAGAAAAGATAACATATGAAGGGAAAAGGAAGGGGGGGCACATAACATGGCACAGTAGGGAGAGGGCAGGGAAGTTATATAGAAACCTCGTTTCTATACAAGACAAAGTAGGAAAAAGTGAGGGTCCCATGTGTGATAGTAATGGCAATTAAAGATTCCCCTGTATTGGCTTGGTTTTCAAATTGATTGTGTTAAAACCCAGAGTTTGTTAATCCCACCTGTGGGATGGGCTTGTTGATGTGAAAAGAAAGTCCTGAACTGGGAGGAGCTGGTGATGTAGATTTGGAGAGACACTAGAGAGAGGCCGAAGATCTTTTTGGAAGCAGCACCTCGTGGAGAGAGAGAGACTAAGAGAATTGCTGGTGGCTGCTTTGAATTGCCCTGGACTTTTGAGACCTGCCCCCTGAGCTGCCAAGGACTGAGGAGACATGGCTGTTTTGCTGGTACTTTGTCTGTCTGTTTTGATGTTGTTTTGCCAGATTTGTCCACTGGTGAAAGACAGTCCTTTTGTTGAAGAAGTCCTGGAATCTGGCTGTTCGCTAAGAAGCCCTGAGACTGTCCTGCAGACAGAGAGTGAATACTGTCCACTGGTGAAGGATAGTGCTGTTGTTGCAGGGGTCTGGAGACTGTCCTGCAGACAGAGTGAGTACTGTCCACTGGTGAAGGACAGTGCTGTTGTTGCAGGGGTCTGGAGACTGTCCTGCAGACAGAGTGAATACTGTCCACTGGTGAAGGACAGTGCTGTTGTTGCAGGGGTCTGGGAGCCTTTCTGTTGGTTCAGAAGCCCTGAAGAAGGATTTTCTTGTTGTATGTTTACAGAAATCCTGGGAGAGGGCTTTGCTAATGTGTTCAGGGGTTCTAGGACTGTTCTACAGACAGAGGATGAATTCATGAAGGGACTGGCAATGTATCTTATGGCCTTGCTAAGCCTTGTCTCCCCAGGAACTAAGATTGCTGAGAACTTGCCTCGTGTCAAGATGAAGAAAAGACCTCCATTTGGGTATTAAGTGCTGTGTTTAAACTTGATGTAACTCTGGGGTAGATTCAATTGTGATCCAGGGGTGGGGAACTTTTGACCTTATTGTGCTCTGTGATTGACAAATGAAGGTACTTTACCTATGTTTGGAAACTAATCTCCATTTGAGAAGAGGGGTTTTGTGGTGGACCAAATGAAGGTATAGCCTAGGAGTGGAGAAGTATTTAGAATAGGGACTTTGTAATTGATTGAATGATTGGAAGGTCCTGGGGTGGGGTAGTACTTGGAGATTATTTAATCACACTTAGTAAATGCTGTATTTTGAATGATGTCATGTTTTAATCTTCTCTGTTCTTGGTTGGTCACTGAATAAAATGGAGAGCACCTATGCTGGTATTCTGAACCTTGGGAAGTTGCCTTTCCTTGGCATTACATTACACCATGTGGGGAGAGATGAGGAGCCAAGTGAGAAACCAAGAAGCAAAAACACAAAGGGAGGTCCAAGGTTAAAACTCCAAAGTGGTAACAATGCCCTATGTCCAGAAGGCTGCCTCTCATATTGTGGACTCCATTATCCTGCCCTGGCCTGAAGATCTTTACACCAGAAAATTTAACAACATTCATGGTCATAAACCTTTTCTGACTTTCTCCTTTCTATTTTGGACATGCCAGCTGCTACCCCATTTAGGGACAGGTGCCCCTACCTGCCTTTCCCTGCCCTTAGTCTTCAATATCTAATTAAATCACCTAATTTTCCTATAAAGGGAAATTGCTTTCAGCATAGAATGGCCAATTTAATCCATTTTTTTTAAAACTCTCTAAGTCTCAAACAGATTGTAAAACTCCAGTTGTCACTCTATCTCAATACATAATAATGTGTTAATAAATAAATAAAGCCAAAGAATATGGTTTTTATCCCAAGAAAATGACTTTTTAAACATCAGCCCAGGAATACTTCTAATGAAATTTAATGGTCAAGTCATTTTTTCAAGACTCAAGAATGGACATAGCACACTGCCTCTAACACAGCAATACAAGGAAGAAATTATTTTAAAACATACAAAGCAATGGATCTATGTCTCTCCATCTTTATTTCCTTAAATAACTTCTAGGCTGGTGATTCATCAGAAGATCATAGACTTAGGATTGGAAGGGGCCTTAGAAGTTTGGGTTCTCTCAGTTACTAGTGTCTCCACCTTTCAGGTTACCTTCTACTATTTATATCTTCCATGTATCTATGTTACATAATCCATGTTACATGTATCTAGTTACATTAGAACAGAAGCTTCTTGAAGGTAGGAAGACAATTTTTTTTTTCCTTTCTCTGTATCCCCAGTGCTTAGCACAGAAGCACAGAATAGATACTTTAATTGTCTGGAATAACCATAGCCACTTCTTAATCACCACTTTGGTGGGACCCCACACTGCCCAAAGTCAAATGAGACTAGGTACAAAGTGAGCTAGTGTATGATTGATAAATCGGCATGACTAAATCCAGATTTCTGGATTCCAAATCAGGAAGACTCAGTTTCAAATTCCATCTCTGCCATTAGCTACAACCATAAGCAAGTCATTTAATTTCTCAGTCAAAAAACAAATTAAGCACCTACTATATGCCAGTTGGGCAACTTGATGGCACAGTAGATAGAATGTTGGGTCTAAAGTCAGGAAGACTCATCTTCCTGAGTACTAACTGTATGACCCTGGGAAAGACTCAATTTCTTCCTCTGTAAAATGAGTTGGAAATGAGTAGTGGCAACCACACTGGCATACCCAGAATGGCTGCTAGCACAGGTTCTTAGATCTGTTTACTAGGAAAGACAGCAAACTTTTTAAGTTATATTCTTTAGTTCAGGGGAAAATTCAGCACCCTGAACTTCAGAGAAAATCCAGATTAAAAAAATAGACAAAATACAAGCAGAGAAATAAAAACCAACAAACAGGGTTTCTAACTGTCTGAGAAATTAGCACAGACCAACAGACAGATCCAACTGTCTGACCAAGGCAATGCATACATAGTTACCAGAGAGAGAAGCACCAACATCTGGGTTTTTCAAAGCCAGGGGGTTCCTTAACAACTACACAGAGTCTCATTTGGTCAAATCACAAGAACACTCTTCCAATGAGCAAGCCCCAAAGCAAAATGCTAACCTCAGAGTATATATACCCTTTTTTAGAGTCAGAGGGCATCACAACCCTCATGATTCAGTGCCTAATTAGAAATTTAACAAAAGGTGTGAAAGCCTTCAGACAAGCAAGCCTCCCCTAATGGGCTCCACCTGAGGCCTATTAATGGATGGGGAAGATCTTATATTCCATTAACATTACAAAAAGGAAATGGCAAATCACACACGTATCTTTGCCAAGAAATCCCCAAATGGGGGTCTCAGTCAGACATGGCTGAAACAACTGAACAACAAAGACAATAATTTGTACCAGAAATTTTCTCATTATTAACAGGAAAGGGCTGTCTGTCCTCTAAGGTAGAAGTATCAGACACAGATACCATGGGGCCTCCCCAGTGTTGCCCCAATCAGATTAAAATGTAAGTGGGAAATATTTAATAAAATAAACAAAAATAGGATAGTACATAATGTTATTATGCAGTTTTCTAGGTCAATGTATAGCCACTACATGGTTTAGTGGTCCCTGCTTCTAGTTGAATTTTACACCATCACTCTAAAATCCCTTCCAGTGTTAACATTGCATTCTATTTCTTAACCATTCTCAAAAAAAAACCCAGATTTTGGATTCCTACCTTCTATTATGCCCAAGTAGTAACAATAATTACAAGATGATTGCAGTTTTTCCTTAAAAACAAATGAGAGGGGGAAAAGATAGAAAACCAGAGGTTTTACTAAGGAGGCAAACTGATGAAAATTTTACAGAGGCTCCAAATATCAACAAGAATAATTTTTCCCCAGGTCTTTTCTACCCACTGTTAACCTGAAAAAAGTTGGGTTAAAGGGGACAAATAGTGATATACAGCTATTTCATTTTATTCCCTTAAAACTAGAGAACTTGTGTAAGGAGTTAGAAGCTAAGTTCTAACTGATGAACAAAAGAATGAGAAAGCTTAAATACACGTTAGAACCATCCCAGTTCAGAGTGACTGTGTCAACACGAACTTATGACCTCCATATGTTACTATCCCTATCGTGAGAAAGGAAGTTTCTTGACTGTTAAGTACAAATTGACAGGACAATGAACAAAACAGGGTCCATTGGAATTTATGGTCTCAGGATGTCTGTTTCCCTTCCCTGTGGAATATGTCCCAAGATAAGAGGAAGTCCCGCTTCCAGCCTTATCTGGTCTCTGGAGTTGCTGACACAGGAAAAGGTATTTTTAAAGCAAAGCAAGGCAGTCTGTATGATTCAGACTTTGGCCAAAAATATGATATTTGATGATTATCACCACCTTAGGCAATTCAGCCAGGTTATAATAATAATAATAATAATAATCTGGGTATGTGTGCTGATAGCTTGAAGGTCAGTAGTCATACCTAGTAATTAGATCTGGGTCAAACTATTCAGAGAGAAGCACTGTCCTTTGGATCTGAAGTCACTGGAGGCAGTGTGGTAAAGTGGCTAGCATGCCAGCCTTGGAGTCTAGAAGACCGCCGTTCAAATACTGCCTTAGAAATAAACGTGTTGTTGCTATTGTCCATTTGTTTCAGTCATGACCAATTCTTTGTGACCCCATTTGGAGTTTTCTTGGCAAAGATACTGGAGTGGGGGCAGCTCGGTGGCGCAGAGAATAGAACACTAACCCTGGAGTCAGGATGATCTGAGTTTAAATTCATCCTCAGATACTTGACACTTACTATCTGTGTGATCTTGGGCAAGCCACTTAACACCAATTGCCCTGCCTTCCCCCTTCCAAAAAAAAAAAAAAGATACTGGAGTGGTTTGCCATTCCTTCTCCAGTTCATTTTACAGAAGAGGAAACTAAGGCAAACAGGGGCAAGTGACTTGCCTACAGTCACAAAGCCACTAAGTGGTCTGAGGTTGGATTTGAATTCAAGTCTTCCTAACTCCAGAACTGGCATTCTATCTAGTGCACCACCTAGCTGCCAACTGGAACATAGTAGGTGCTCAATAAATGCTTTTTGACTAAGAAGTTAAACGACTTGCTGCCTTAAATATATATATGAGGCCCTGCACAAATCAATGAAACAGAAATAATAATAGCCATTACCCCTGCAGGCTATCCTGAGTGAGTCAAGTAACAATAAGATATCATAAAAGATTTTGCAAAACTTTATGTGAATGTAAATTATTATTGCTCCCATCCCACCAATTCCTCAATATTAGGTCTGTGAGTTGCTTTTTCTCTGGTAGTGAGGATTGATTTGCACTGATCCATCTATAACCTCTTACCCATCCCCCTGAAGACTAATGATAGCCATTTGCCAAATAGGGTCTATTTGGCAAGAGTTCAATCTGTACATAGATCTGAAACCTAGAGCAGCTAACTGGCCCACAGAGGGAAGGGAGGCAAGTCTGCTGCCTCATTAATCCTGTGCTCTGAACGACTGAGTTAACCAGTCAAGAGTGAATTAAACACTCGATTTCTATTAAAATGTTCATTGCCTAATTTCTTATTGGCTCCACACTTGGTTTCTCTCCCTTGGGCACATGATCCCTTCTAATTTCCATTGCATTTGTAAAGTATTTCAATTTGGAGATTAACAGCTGTTTGAGTGTGTGGCTCAGGAGAGCTATTTGCTTCACTCCCCTGGTCACAGGCTGCCCTTCTAATCCCAGTCAGTCACCTCAAAAATACAGATTGATCCAAAAACCCCCCATGGTACAGACAGACCCTGCCAGCAGGGGACTGACAGAAGGGTCCTCACAAAGAATGCCTTCAAAAGCTTGGCAAAAGGGGGCGGCCAGGTGGCGCAGTGAGTAAGAGCACTGGCTCCAGTGTCGGGATGACCTGGGGATCAAATCCAGGCTCTGATACTTAGCACCACACCCAGAAATAACTGGCCGTGTAACCTTGAGCAAGTTACTTAACCCCAATTGCTTTAAGAAAAAAAAAAAAAGCTTGGCAAAAGATGGCAACAGGGGATGAGGAAAATGAGGATGTTGAGCTGTGCTAAAGGAATCTGAATGGTTACCAGTGATCTTGGGTCCCCCAATACATTGTGACAAAAGACTAAGAAGAAGCAGCAGTGGAAAGTGCTGGATGTGGAATCAGATGACCTGGGTTTGAATCCTAGCCCTGGCACATACTATGAGTGTGACCTCAAGCAAATCACATAATTATAAAATAACTCATAATACTATGTAAATAATAATTACTAATAATAACAAATAATAGTTGGCACATATATAGTTCTACAAGGTTGCAAATTCCTTTTCACATCAACTCTTTGATCCTTACCACAACCATGAAGTATTTATTATCCTCATTTTACAGATGGAGAAACTGAGGCAAATGGAGGTTAAGTGATATGCCCAAAGTCACACAGATAGAAAGGGTCTCAGGCAGGATTCCTATTCAGACCTTCCTGACCCCTAGAGTTATGATAGATAGACACACTGTGCTATCCAGCTGCCTAACTTCTCTGGGTAGCTAGGTGGTATAGCAGATAGAGCGCCAGGCCTGGAGTCAGGAAGACAAGCCTCAGACACTTACTAGCTGTGCGACCCTGGACAAGTCACTTAACTCTGTTTGCCCCAGTTTCCTCATCTATGAGCTGGAGAAGGAAGTGGCAAGCCACTCTAGTATCTTTGCCAAGAAAACCCCAAATGGGGTCATAGAGTCAAAAACAGCTGAAAACTTCTCTAGCTTTCAAGTTCCTCAACTGTAAAATGAGTTTGATTAGATGACCTCTATAATCCTTTCTAGCTGTAAAGCTAGGATCCCCTCATTTTACAGATGAGGAGACAAAGCCAGAGAGGCATAGTGACCTATCAGGTGACGCACAGGTAACGAATGATAGGCAGGATCTGAAGTCAGGCCCTTTTTATTCTAGAGTCCGTATTTTTCCCACTGTACTACATTGTCTCTCTGTTTTGATAGATTCCTCAACCACTCCCTCTCTAGAATCATTCTTTCCTTCAAAACAAGTTATTCCTAGTTAGCTTCGGCTCCGACTAACATTGTGACTGATCTTTTACTGAAGATCAAGGTATATAGAATAATCATTTTTAAAGCACCTACTATGTGCCAGGAATTGTGCTTTATAGGCAGCATCTCATTTGATCCTCACACCAACCCTGAGAGGTCAGTGCCATTTATCCCCATTTGAAAACTGAAGAAACTTAGGCAAGAAAAGTTAAGTGACTTGCCCAGGGTCACACAGCTAGTGAATTATATAAGCTATATTTTAATTTAGGCCTTCTTGGCTCCAGGCCGTCATTTATCCACTATGCCACCTCTAGCCACTAGAAAATAAATACCAGCAAAGACAGAAGGTGAGAAAAGGAGCAAAACTTACCTCTGATTGCAAAGGCTGCTGGATGATCTGCATCCCCTGAGGGAAGATAGTAAGAGACCAAGCACCAGTCTTTCCTCTTCCCTAAAGCAACGATTTTCATCAGTGCTGACCCAAGGCAACTTCCACCTCCTACACCCAGCCCCATCTCCCACCCAATATGCCAGAGAAAAATACAAAGAGAACCACGTCCCTTTGATCTCAGGCCTTTGGTCACCTGTTCTTTGAGGGAAGAGGAAGAGGAAGAGGAAAGTTGATGGGGACTTTTCTTCTGCCATGCAGATCCGACTTCATCTCCTGCTGCCCCCTTTCTGCTTAATCTCCACCTCCTCAGAAGGAAGATTAGCGAAACAGAGCCTCCCATCTGACCATCCAACTGTGTGCCTCCCATCTTGTACTGAATTTGCCTCCTGCTTGATCTCCAGTCTCCTTGGGGAGGCAGAGCAGTGCCCTCAACTCAAATGAATGTTCTTACACCTGGTTATACCCTTCACAATCCAGTAATCCTGAACCCCTATAGGTCATTATTCAAACCCCATTCCCCAACCCCAGTTTCCTGATTCCTTATTCCCATCCCTCTCAACCCTCCCATCCCAAAGTTTCAACCAAACACCAGGCCCTGGTTCTCACTGATTGGCCAAAACTAAGGCCCAGTCCAAGCCTCCACAGGTCACTGTTTGGGTTCTAATGGCTCAGAATGAGTGTAAATTACAATTGTTTCTGTTCTAGCCAGAAACCCCCAGGGTCTTTCCCTTCCAAATTGATTTTTCTTTTTTTAGTAGACAAAGGAGGCCTTTTTTTTTTGCTTAATTTCTTATCCAACCTTAAATCAATGAATAGGTGCTGACCTCAGACAAACTGAGTCCAGGGAAAGACCTTACAAATAATATAAATTTCTTGAAATAAGGCTAGGAAAAACTAGATATGGATAAAGCTATTGAGATTCAAATAGAGCTACTTGACTATGCCTAAAACCCAAAGCACTCTCTCTCATCTATAGGCTAATAATGGGCCCCAACCCAAACATCATTTGAATATTGTTTGGGTTTTGTTGGCTCAGAGTATAAATTGCAATTATTTCTGTTCTGGCCAGAAACCCTAGGGATCTTCCCCTCCCAGACTGATTTTTTTTTAGTAGGCAAAAGAGCCATTTGGGGGCCTCATTTCTTACCTAGCCCTAATCACTGAATGGATATTGCCTCAGACAAACTGAGACCTGGGAAAAATCTTAGCTTAAAAAGGTCAAAGTCTCCCACTGCATCCAGGGCCATCTCCTACTGCAGCCCTGATCTGTCTTCCCACTGGACCCAGATGGCTCCAGAGGAGTTAGTAAGGCTGGTGACTTTGCACAGCCCAGCTTCACCTACATCCAATTCACTTGCAAGTCAAAACATCGCCTTCCTGATGGCCAAACAATAACCTTTCATCCACTATTACTGAAATCTGGCTGCCCCTGATTAAGCTTCCTTGGTCACCCTTCCATACTGACTGCACCATTCATTCTCTTCTGAGCTCACTGGTTGAGTTGGGGGAATTGGAATACGCCTTGCTCCCCGCTGTTACTTCCAGGTTCTCCCCCTACTTCCCATCCCTCTGTAACTTCTCCATAATATTCATATCTATCACTCAATAAAAACTTTGGTACCTACTGAGTATAGACCACTGTGTCACTCCCTTTCCTTCCTCAATGAGTTCACTACATGGCTCAGTGTCTCTCTTTCCCAACTCCTGCCATTATTCTAGGAGACTTCAACATACATACTGACTCTCCCTCAAATTCCCCAACCAGTGAGTTCCCCACCCTGACCTAGCCACTTCCTAAAACCTACCTAATCCTCCATCCCATCTCATCCACACAGAAAGATGGACAGCCCCTTGATCTAGTCATCAACTAAAAATGTACCACTACCTTTATACTTAAGAATTCTGTAATCCCCTTATCTGATCATAACTTGTTAGCTTTTCACTCCTCCCCCCCCTTTCCTTCCCTTATAAAACCCTGCTATTTAATCTGTACCATAACCTCCAATCCCTTCACCCCTCAATTCTCTCCCAGGCCATCTCCCCTGCACTAGTCACTCTTTTACCCATTTTGATCCCTTGGTGAACCAATTAGTCTACACTGTCCTATTTTCAATGCCCAGACCCCTTATCATTTTGCAGGATTACACCTTGCCTTGCAAACCTCAGCCCTGGATCATTCCTACCATTCCCCACCTTCCATCCTGCACACATGCCGCTAAACAAGATGGTGAAAATCATATAACATTGTGGCCTGGTCTACTTCAAATTTATGTGACACAACCTCAACTGGGCCCTCACTGATGCTTGGCAATCTTTCTATTCTTCCCTTATTGACTCACTATCCCACTCTCCACAGTGGCCCTTCCAAAACTTTTCATCCCTCCTCTCACCTCCTATGGCTTCTCTACCCTCAGCTGAGAACCTTGCCTCGTATTTTATAGAAAAAATTTAGTCATTCACTGTTAGCTCCCTCTTCTTCCTCCTTCATCTCATGTCACTCCCATGCCTTCTCCCACTTAGCCTTTACTCCTTACAAAGGCTAACCTATTTGCTCATCTCCTCCAAGACAGCCCCCTCTGTCATTCCTACTTTCTCACTTATTTTCAATTCTGTCTACTGCCTACAAATATACCTGTTACTCCTCTATCTTGGAAAAAACCCTACTTGATGCTTCCATCCCCACTAAATATTATCCTATCTCTTCTCTGTGACTAAACTCCTTAAAAAGGCCATCTACAATAGGTACCTCCTCCTTTCCTCTCTTAACTCTTTATGATGGAGCTTCCAATCTTATCATTCCACTGAAACTGCTCTCTCCAAAGTTACCAATGATGTCTTAGCTACAAAATCCAGGCTTTTTCTCAATCCACACTCCCCTTGACTTCTCTGCAGCCTTCGACATTGTTGATTACTCTCTAGGTTTTCTACTCTATCCTGGTTCTCCTCGGTTTCCATTACTGGATCCTCCTCCAGATCACACCCTCTAACCACAGGCAGCCCTCAGGTTTCTGTCCTGGGACCTCTTCTCCCTCTATACTTCACTATGTGATCTCATTAGCTCCCACAGACTTAATTAGCATCTCTATGCTAGTGATTCTCAAGTCTAACCCTCCTGCCCCCCAGCCTCTCGGCTAACTCCCAATCTCCCCTCTTCAGCTTTCAAATATCTCAAACCAGATGCCCAGTAGACATCTTAACATGTCCAAAACTGAATTCATTTTCTCTTTTAAACCCTCCTCACTTTCTATGTTCCCTTATCACTACAGAGGGCAACATCATCCTCCCAGTTACTCAGGCTCACTATCATCCTCAACTATTTTCACACACACCCCCTCCCGCCCCCCAACGTGTAACCTGCTGGCCACAGCCTGATGATTTCACCTTTGCCATATCTCTTGAATATGCTGTTTTTTCCTCTGACATTACTAACATTCTAGTGCAGGTCTTCATCACCTCATGCCTAAATTATTGCAATAGCCTACTGGTCTAACTGCCCATCTTGTCTTTCCTCACTTCAATTTATCCTCCATTCAGCCACCGAAGTAATTTTCCTACAGCACAGGTCACTTATATCACCCTGCTCCCACTCAATAAACTCCAGTGCCTTCCTGTTGCCTCCATAGCCAACTAAAAATTTTGACATTCAAAGCCCCTCATAATCTGTCCTCTTCTACACCTCCAGTTTGCTTACACTTCACTCCCTTCAATACACTCTTCAATCCAGTGATAATGGGCCTCCTTACTGTTCTATGAATAAGGAACACTCCGTTTCTCCACTCCTGGAATTTTCTCCGTCTCTCATGCCTTGAATGCTCTCCCTCTTCATGTTTGCTGACTTCCTTGGTTTCCCACCTCGACTATCATCCTATCTTCTAAAGGAAGACTTCTAAAAGACCCTCCCTCTGTTATTTCCTAGTTATCCTATACATAGTTTGTTTGCATTCGTTTGCTTTCCCTATTGGATTGTGAGCTCCTTGAGGGTTGAGGCAGTCTTTTTGTACCCCTAGCACTTACCTCAATGCCTAGCACATAGTAGGTGCTTAATAAATATGACTAAGAACTGATCTGACTCCTTCTCCCATAGAGCCATGCCTGCTAACACAGCCCAGTTTCCAATTCAGGAGAGCTAGTCCCAACAGAACTTTCATGTTTGTTTTATTGTTTAAAAAAAAAATTCTTCAAAGGCTAGCAAACCAACCACATTCAGATTTTATAATAGCAAGAGGTTCCACTAGACACTCCCCATGCCACCCAGTGGGCAGTGTCTATCCACAGCCTGAGAACACTAGGGACCTTAATTTTCTGGGATACTCATATGAACATGGCTTCACCAAGGCCTGAAAAATGAGAGGTCAGCTTTTGCCCCAAAGCTCATCTATCATCAGAGCGTCTGCCATCTAAATCCTGCCAAAGACCAGTAATTAGCCAATTCTTCTTTTCCAGAAATGGCTTCTGGGAGGTTTCACTCCTCAAGCAACTGGGCTTCCTCCATCTGGGTTGTCTGTCTCTTGACTCCCCCACTACTGGGTTTGGTCTGTTATCCATGCTAATTAAAGGCTCTTATAGATGACAGAGGAAAGCTACTCCAGGAGATTAGCCTGAATCCAATCTCTGCCCCTTTCCAGCTGGGTTGGCCCTGTGTACAGCTACCTGTCGCCACCCTGTGGTGGCTTGATGTCAGTGCCCCTGAGCAGCAATTGCAGCAGTGAATCCAAGGTCAAAGATATTTTTTGGAAAGCAAAACCAAACAATTGGTGCTTGGGAGCACACACATTAATGTGAGAAGTGCATGCAGGTAATTCAGGACAAATCTACATCATCAAAATGGTGAATTAATGCAATTACACAGATGATTCCAGAAAAGAAAAAAAATATGTATTTTACTCTCAAAGCACTGGATTATTTTGGAAGCATACTTGAGGCAGCTAACCCAGAAAACCACCTCCTGTGCTATTTCACACAAGTGAAAGCTGGGTCTTAAAGCTAGAATAGTAGCCCAAGTGTGGAGTAGGGACAGTCAATGCACTTAATTCAGATGAGGTCTGAAAAAACAACCAGCAGATCTCAGTTGAAATGGACCACAACCACAGTAGGAGCTCCATCAAAAAGTCAAGTCTGATCGCTGACATTGCTGACTTCCACAGGAAAAAAAGGGCCACTGAGGATTTTTTTCCTTGTGAGGGGGAGTAGCTTGTTCAAAAGCCTCAGGGTCTTTCTCTTCCATCCCTCCCCTGCCACCCCACTGTGACAAGATGAGATCCCATCTTCAAAGCTTTGCCCCTATGTCCAGTTTCAACTTCACTGGGACCCACCAAGGCTCTCAGCTTCAGCTCAGCAGTCTTAGGCAGTATGAGTCAGTGGGAGGAGGCTGGAAGAAGGGATATATACAGAAAGATACAAACACAGGAAGCGGAAGTGGGGAAGGGACGGGGACAATTTTTCTTGAGAGAAACCATCTCTCAAGAAAACATCATCAAAATAATGAGTTATAAAGGTAAGTCCCCTTGTTGGGGAAACAGCAGATTCAGATGAGGAAAATGATGTCATCAGAGACCATGACCTGGTTATCATCTTGCATCTTGTTCAATGCAACTTGGACCTCAGCTGGGGAAAAGGGCGATTCGTTGTCCTGGTTGATGGATTCCACAAGACGATTCATACCCACAGACTGGGCGTGGGTGGCCCGGAACACTTCTAGGAGGGCAACCTTGAATTCCTTCAACCTGTCCAAGAGAGAAGAAACCATTACTGTCAGAGTGGCACGGAGGAATGTTAAAGTAGATAGTTAAATCTCTCCCCTTTCTTTCCAGAATGGGAGTGTGGAAGATTAAATTTACTATCAGACTTGGTAGATGTGCTGGTCCTTTTTGATGAACTGCCTTTTTTTCTCCTCTCTTTTTCATTCTGTTACAAGGGAGAGATGGACTGGCCTGGTGGCCAGAGCTGAAAAGACCTGGGTGCCACCTTTGATACATACTAGCTATAGGGTGAACACTTGGTTTTCTAGGCAACTCTAAAATGATAAATTGGGAGAAAAAGTGCTGGCCTGCACTTTATCAGAGAAATCATAGGTCCAGTCCCCATATTTACAAGCTCTCAAGGAAGGAGGGAAAGAACATAAAAACAAAAGAAATCAGTAATATATTTTTAAAAGTGCATAGCTGAGCCTCCTTTCAGGAGAGCTGGTGAACTATGCTTGCAGACTGTGGCATATACTGCTAGACACAGTCATCAATGGACTGATTATGCATAATTGTTTTTTTTCTTTGTAACCAAGATAGGAATCATCAAGGATCAGGAGGAAGGGAGGGGTTCAGATCTATAAATGATTATGATGGAAAGAATTGGTTATGCTGTATAAAAGAACAGAAAAATATGTTCTAAGGTAGCTTTCAACCCCAACGTCAGATGTAGATCTGAGAGCATGAAGTCTGTTTGTCTCTCTCTCCCTGTCCCCCACCTCCCTCTCTCTCCTCTCCTCTTCTGTTCTTTCTCTCTCCCTACTAATCACACATGGCTGCCCCTAATAGCCCCCCAGCCAGCTTCTTCTTTTAGGAGAGTTGACTATTTTTCACTACAATGAGTTTCCTTGTGACCCCACAGAGCCAGCCCTGGAGAATCGTTGGTTATTCCAGCAGAGAAGGACTTCTGACCCTAAACAAGCTCTTCTCTCCACAGGCTGCCCCATCATCTCATAGTAAGCACCTTCATCCCTCCCAATGTGAATGAACTAATAACCCAGGAAACCCCTTCTTGGAGTCCTTCTTAATAACTATATATACCCGCCTCAGGATGACTTAGAATCCTGTAACAGCTTACAAAAGCATCCAAAGATTCAGAGCTGGAAGAGACTTTAGATTACATCTAATCCAACCTCCTAATTTTACAGATAAGGAAACTGAGGCCAAGAGAGGTCAAGAGGCCCTCTAGTCCAACTCCATGTTACAGATGAGGAAAAGTGAGGCTTAGAGGTTAAGTCATTAGCCCAAGACCATAGTTACAGTAAATGTCAGAGGCAGCCGTAACATTTACCATGTGACCTTAAACAAATGCCTTCCCCTTGATTTTTCTAACTGTAAAAAGAGGAAGTCAGGGTATAGGAAAAATGGTGTAATAAGACAAGAATGCAGGACTTGGGAGACATAGGATCATAGATTTAAGGATGGGAGGTCATCCAGACTAAGCCCTTTATTTTACTGATAAGGAAACCGAGGCCTAAAGCAGTTAGAGGACAGCATCATAATGATAGACCTGGGTTCAAATCTCAACTCTGATACTTTCTTGCTATGTAACCCTAACATAACTTTCCTAATCAGTGTCCTCACCTGTACAATGAAAGGGTTGGATAAAATGGACTCCAAGGTCCCGTTTCAAATTCTAAGTCTATGATTCCAACTATAGGATTTGTCACCTTCCTTCTAGGTGTGACTTTCTAATAATCTACAATTCCAGGAAAGGATCATCACCTCAGTGAAATAAATAACAAGTGAATAAATATTTAATTGATTTATTCACTGACTGACATAGACAACTGAGGAAAAGACAGCTGTAATGATTCCCTACAAAGCCTCTCACCTGGATTCAGCCAGCTCTGTCTTCTGACCCTCTGTGGATTCTTGTGGCTCAGGCATCTTTGGGGTATGCACTGCAGGGGATGGGTAATGGGGGGACAGGAAAGACAAATTGAAAAGGACAAACTGAAGCCAAATTAATAACCAGTAATGAAAAAAAAAGTCCACTTCACCCCCAACTCATACAGAGGTCCTGCTAAGTAAAAGAGAAGTCCCAATGCATCTGGTGTTTCCATGATATACAGCAGAACGTAGGAAAAGATGATAGGAAATTCAGCTTACAGGATGGAACAATGTCCAAGGTGAGAAGGGGGAAAGATTTCTGCAAGAAGAAATCAAGGAAGACCAGTCAACCCCTGGGGATACCAAACACAAGAGCCCACCTTGGGGGGAGGAATAGCTAAGGGTTTACCCTCCAGAAGAAAGCACCTTGGTAAACAGGGCCAAACCTTGACCAACTGGCCTCCAAACTGGTGAAGGACAGACACTCACCCTGGGGCATCTCCTCTTCTGTGTCACTGAAGTCATAGGGGTCGTAAGATTCCCCTTCTTTCCCCTCTGAAGCATCAACCTTCCTCCTAGAAAATTGACACAGGTTAGAAGCATCACTTTCCAAAACTCCCTAAGTCCCCTGAGGAATTTACAGACTTTGATCATATAGATACTCCTTGAAGCTTTTATCTTTTCAAAAAGCAACTGAGATTCCAAAAAGTTATCTCTCTATGGGTGCAAAAACACAGGCAGCAGGATCTCAACCTGGTCTGGGCTTGCTGCTCCATTTCACTGATACTCAAGGAATCCCAGTTGTGGGCAAAACACATAAAAATAAATCTTTTTGGGGCAGCACAGTGACTAGAGAACCAGCCCTGGAGTCAGGAGGACTTGAGTTCAAATGTGGCCTCAGACCCTTAAGACTTGCTGGTCATATGACCTTGGGCAAGTCACTTAACTCCAATTGCCCTGTCCTCCCCCCTCCAAAAAGAAAAAAAAAAGTCCATCTCTGGTAACCTTGGCCTGAGATCCTGCCATGAATAGCCAAGACCATCTTTCTCCAAAGAAAGAGAAACAACCAAGCATTCCTTAGCAAACAGGCATGGGAACACCCCCACTTCTTCGCCCTGAAAAAAAAATTCCTTTTCCTCCTCCCATCTCACTTCTTCTTCCTCCTCTGCTCATGGCCGTCCTGCGTTTGGTCCTCCTCATCCTCCGTCTCAGATTCATCCTCATTGCGTTTCTTTCTCTTCTTCTCTTTCTCTAGGACCTAGGACCAAACCCAGGAATTAAAAGACAGACCAGACGCACGGATCCTATAATGAAGCAGTCGCACTCTGTGCTGTTCCGTCTCTTAAATAGCTGGTCACTTATCTCTCTGTATCTCAGGGTCCTTCTCCATATATAACAAGGTAAAGTACACTTACATTACACCCACCTCACAGGATTGCTGTAAGCAAATAAAATCATGCACAGAAAATGCCTGAGGGTCAATGTGGCACAGTGGATCAAAAGACCAAGCCTTGGTGTGAAGGAGTCCTGGGTTCTAAGCTCATCTCTGACATTTAGTGACTCTGTGATGAGGAACTTCCTACACTAATGAAGTCATATTCCAGAAAAAATGATATACACACACATACATACATACTAACATAATATATATAATATACACATAATAATACTTGAGAGCAGCTAGGTGGTACACTGGGCCTTGGGTCAGGAAGACCTGAGTTCAAATCCAGCCTGGGTTACTTCCTGACTGTGTGACCCTGGACAAGAATATATATAAAAATACATGTTATATATGTATAAACATATGTGCACACACACAACGTGTGTGTGTGTGTATTCATAGCTCATTGGTACACTAATCCACAGCCTCTGTGACCGCTTAGACCTAGATTTAAGAAGATCTGAGTTTCCAGTTCTACGTCAGGCATTTAATAGCTGTGTGACCCAGGCAAGTCACTTAGCCTCTATGTACCTCAGTTTTCTTATCTGTAAAATGGGGGTAAAAAAAAGTATCACCTACCACCTGGAATTGTGAGGATCAAATGAGATATTTGCAAACCTTTAAAACGATATAGAAATACTATTATGTATACATGTATATGTGCATATGTACATATGCACAGGCATGTGTATATTAATGTATCCGTGTATAACAACAACAACAATAATAAACCTTTATACAGCACTTACTGTGTGGCAGGCACTGTGATAAGTACTTTACTTTTGTTATCTCATTTGGTCCTCACAGCAAACCTCCCCAGAAGGTAGGTGCTGCTATTATCCCAGCTTTATGGATGAGGAAATTGGGGGAAAGAGCCATGATCAGAAAAAGAACCTAGAAATCATCCTCCAGGAAGTTCTCAAGGAAAATTGCCCTGATGTTTTAGAACCAGAGGGCAAAAGAGAGGTTGAAAGAATCCACCAATCACCTCCTGAAAAAGATCCCAAAAAGAAAACTCCTAGGAATATTATAGCCAGGTTCCAGAATTCCCAGATTAAGGAGAGAATATTACAAGCAGCCAGGAAGAAACAATTTGAATATTGTGGAAACACAAATCAGGATAACCCAGGATCTCGCAGCTTCTACACTGAGGGATCGAAGGGCTTGGAATATGATATTCCGGAGGTCAAAGGAGCTGGGTTTAAAACCAAGAATCACCTACCCAGCAAAACTGAGTATCATGTTTCAGGGGAAAATATGGTCATTCAGTGGAATGGAGGACTTTCAAGCATTCTTACTGAAAAAACCAGAGTGGAATAGAAAATCTGACATTCAGATACAAGAGCATGAGAAGGTAAACAGGGAAAAGAAATCATAAGGAACTTATCAATGTTGAACTATTAACACTCCTACATGGAAAAACAATAGTTGTAACTTATGAAACTTTTCTCAGTATGAAAATAGTTGAAGGGAATAGAAATATATATTATGTCTATATATGAGGGTATATGGGCATATGAATACATGTGTGAATGTGTGTATATGTGTTTACAGGTATACATAGATAGAGGGCACAGGGCCAATTTAACAGGAAGGGATGATACCTAAAAGATGAAATTAAGAGGTGAAAGAGGAATATAATGAGAGGAGATGGGGAGAGACAGATTGGGGTAAACTATCTCATATAGAAGAGGCAAGGGAAAATGGATACAATGGAGGGAAAGAATAGGAAGGCAAAAGGGAATGGGTCAACCTTATTCTCATTGAATTTGGCTTAGGGAGGGAATGACATACACACTAAATAGGGTATCTCAACCTCCAGGAGAGTAGGGGGGAAGATGGAAGGGAGGGCAGGCTGGGGGGAGGGAAGTTGGAAGCACCCACTTTTGAAAAGGCTCAGAGTAGAGAATAGAACAAGTGGGAGGTGGGATAGGAGGGAGGGAAATATAGTCAGTCTTTTACAATATATCTACTATGTTAATGTTTTGCATTAGCTACACATGTACAATCTATACTGAACTACTTATCTTCCCAATAAGGGTGACAAGGGAGGAAGGGAATGAATCTGGAATTCAAAGTTTTAAAATCAAATGTTTAAAAAAAATATATATATATATATACTATTTTACATGTAATTGGGAAATAAGATATACAGACACTGGGGCACAGAGATCCACCATGCCCTACTGGAAAAGTAGACAGGGGTATGGGAGAAGATATGGAAGAGAGCAGATTGGAGGAGGGGATATCCTGTGGGACTGCTATTTTGGGGCGGTGGGTAGGGGAAAAACGGGGAGAAAATTTGTAACTCAAAATCTGGCGGAAACGAATGACGTAAATCAGACGTTAATAAAGCATTTGAAAAAAAATACAATCCCAGGTTTAAAAAATAAACTGTAAACAAACTATGATGTATTCCCAGGGAAATTTCTGAGTTAATTTTAGAAGTGTAACTAAATCATGAGAAAGTTTGTGTCTTAAGTATGTGACCGTAATAATCATACCTATATATAATTTTTATATTAAAGTGATAAAGCAAGAAAACCTCGTAAAGGACTAATTGAGATACCACGGAAAGAACAAAGCTAGGATGTCACAAAGTTAGGGCATAATGACCTGCAAAATGCAGGAATCAATCAGCCCCTAGAGGACTTAGTTGAACCACACGTGAATCAAGACACTTACAAATAATTGTGAATGTTGTATCTCAGAGTGTCAGACCACACAGTCAGGGGCAGACTATAGACTCCACTTTTTTTTCTCTTGATAAAAGTTGGTTTCTTTGCCCAGAAAGGCTTCCTGGTTTCTTTTTTACAGAGTGGCACCTCATACGGGTCAGAAAAGATCCACGGCTTGGACTCCAACTCTTAGGACCCTCTGGTGAATGTTCCAGGAACTACAGACTTCGTTCCTTCTCCAGGGAATCCTGAACCTGAACTCCTCTTGTTCATTGATCCCTTTCTCTCTGAGCTCAGGTAAACCTCCATCCTTAGGAGGATCCTGTTTTTCTTTTCCATTTATCTTGCTAAATTTTTCATCTTAATCTCTCTCTTGTTTCCAGTTTAAGAGAAAGTTAAAAATTTGTGGAAAAAGATTTTGTAGTGCCAGAAACCAGGTAACTGTTACTTCTCTTTTTTCTAGAAATTAAGAAATGTCCATTGCACCTTAAAAGGGCCCACTTGTGTGTCTATTTTGTGCTAACCCACAGCCAACAGATGTTTCACTTACACCCTTTCTTTTGCCTTGATCAACCAAGAAGAAACAGGCTGTAAAAAAATAAATTTTCAAAAAGACGGAAGACAAGTCTCTCTTTTCTTTCTCTATTTCTAATGCTGGCCACATTGGAAGTTGCAGAGATAAAAGACAGATAACAAATAATTCAAGCCTAAAATTTGTGATTGGAGAGTCTAAAACGGTGGTTTTAAAATTCTGTGTTTTGGTTTTATAATGTCCTTCTGCCTTTTCTTTTGGCTTTCAAAGGGGAAAAGAAAATCTTAAAACATTTCCTAAGACAAAAAAATTGATAGGAAACTAAATTTCTAAAAAAAGGAGAATAACTGAATGTTTCACTCATTGTTTGTTTAACTGCTTTATTTGACTGGTACCAGATTTTCAAATTTTTAGATTTCAAATGAGAATTTAGATTAGGATTCCTGAGTAAATCCTTTTGTAAAGGAAATCTGACAAGTCTGTTTAAAGAGACAGATATAGGGAAGTTAGTGTGAGTCTGTCTAGGATATACCACACATAGACTGTTGAGAGCAGGTGAAGCCTCCAAATAACCCCAGAAACAGCCACTAGGATAAGCTGCCTGGTTACACCTATGGTTAGGCCAGTTAGTATCTTGTCACAACAGTAAAGAGTAGGCATTTAGTTAGGACTCTCTTTGTTATAACTGAGTAAGGTATAGCAAGGAGATTGGGTGTAGCAGCCAGACACTAAGGTACAGTAAGCAGGTGGTAATGTCAGGGCTTCAAAAGCAGTTGCAACTCAATAGAGAGGAGACATAAAGAAGGAGATCTAATGGGTAAAGAGCATTGTAGAAGTGCTTGACAGTGTTATAACTAGTGCCACAATTTACTCGGTTTTAGTAGACAACAGCTTAGTTAGTTAGATAGGGGATGATTTAGGTAGAGTTTTACAACTGGGATTTACCCTTGCTAATTGTTCTGTATGTCAAGTTCAGTCAGTCACCAAGATCAAAGCAGTTTTACTGTCTGCAGGGAGTCGGTAAATGGCAAGGAAGATTTCACAAAAGGATTTAAGACTTGGGTCCTTGTTTACTGCCTATCGTGTGTATGTTTTGTCCTAATTAAAGTTCTTGTTTCTACACCGCCTTATTCTTTAACCAGTTACTCAAACCATAGATTGGTTAAAAAGAAAAGCTGGTATAAATTAATTTTTTTAAAAAGTAGATGGTGAACTTATTTTTTTTTCTCAATTCTTTGTGATGATACTTTGTACATTAAGAAATTTTTCAGATGTAGGCCAAGATGGCGGAGAAGCACGACCTTCCCACAGCTCCGGCTTCCACCCTTCCCAATCCATGTAGAAAGGGGACTCTAAAAAACTCTAGAGCTGCAGAATCCACAAAATGACACAGAAAGCTAACCTCCCGCTGAGGACAGCCCGGCAGGCCGGCAGGAATACAACAGCACAGCACTCTGGGAGCTGAGGCCAGCCCCACACTGAGGCTTTAGCCCCAGGGCGGGCCTGACCAGCCCCTAGCCAGAGGGATTCCAGATCAGCAGCAGCTGTGGCCGTTTCCAGATTTATCAACACATAGACACAAAGGACAAAGTGAGAGGTCAGTACAGTCTGGACTTTGGGACCAGTAAGTGGGAGTGCGAGGCTTTTACCCCCAGGGTGAAAAGCTGCTGAGCCACCGGCACAGCCAGCCAGCGCCACATGGCAGCTTCAGCTCTTGGCCTGCAGAGTATAGGGGGACCAAGCACCAGTCTGAGGGGTAATCGCTCTTGCTTTAACCTGCTTGGATCTGGATTGCAGTCTAGGGTAGAGGTTCTGGGGTGTGTGTCCAGCTTGCCAGAGCGTGTGGAGACCTCAGAGAGGGCACCCATCTAATACCTCCGGCAGCTGAGAAAACCCCAGCATTTGGGATGAAAGCTCCCCTGTCTGGTGGCAGAGTCCTACTGTGGCAAAAAGCCCAAAAGTCAAGAAATTGAGTGGCAAAATGAGCAGGCAAAGGAAACAAAGCAGACAGAAGATTCCAACAATACACTCCTATTTTGGGGACAAAAAGGAGCAAAGCATGGAACAGGAGGAAAACAGTGAAGTCAGAACTCCTGCACCAAAAGCTTCAAAGGAAAATACAAGCTGGTTACAGGCCATAGAGGACCTTAAGAAAGATTTTGAAAACCAAATAAGAGAAGTGGAAGAAAAATTGGGAAGAGAAATGAGAACGATGCAAGAAAATTATGAAATGAGAGCCAACAGCCTGACTGAGGAAAATGATACCTTAAAAAAACAGACTGACTCAAATGGCAAAGGAGGCCCAAAAAGGCAATGAGGAGAAGAATGCCTTAAAAAGCCGAATTTGCCAGATGGAAAAAGAATCTCAAAAGCTCAATGAGGAGAATCATTGCTTCAGAATTAGATTGGAACAAATGGAAGCTAATGACTTTATGAGAAATCAAGATGCTCTTAAACAGATCCAAACAAATGAAAGAATAGAAGGCAATGTGAAATATCTCATGGGAAAAACCACTGACCTGGAAAATAGAACCGGGAGAGATAATTTAAAAATTATTGGACTGCCTGAAAGCCATGACCAAAGTAAGAACCTAGAAATCATCCTCCAGGAAGTTCTCAAAGAAAACTGCCCTGATGTTTTAGTACCAGAGGGCAAAATAGAGGTTGAAAGAATCCACTGATCACCTCCTGAAAAAGATCCCAAAAAGAAAACTCCTAGGAATATTATAGCCAGGTTCCAGAATTCCCAGATTAAGGAGAGAATATTACAAGCAGCCAGGAAGAAATAATTTGAATATTGTGGAAACACAATCAGGATAACCCAGCATCTGGCAGCTTCTACATTGAGGGATCGAAGGGCTTGGAATATGATATTCCGGAGGTCAAAGGAGCTGGGATTAAAACCAAGACTCAGCAAAACTGAGTATCATGTTTCAGGGGAAAATATGGTCATTCAGGGGAATAGAGGACTTTCAAGCATTCTTGCTGAAAAAACCAGAGTTGAATAGAAAATTTGACATTCAGATACAAGAAGCAAGAGAAGCATGAGAAGATAAACAGGGAAAAGAAATCATAAGGAACTTATCAAAGTTGAACTATTAACATTCCTACATGGAAAAACAATAGTTGTAACTTATGAAACTTTTCTCAGTAGTTGAAGGGATTACAAATATATATATTTGTCTATATATGAGGGTATATGGGCATATGAATACATATGTGAATGTGTGTATATATGTTTACAGGTATACATAGAGGGCACAGGACCAATTTAACAGGAAGGAATGATACTTAAAAGGTGAAATTAAGAGGTGAGAGGAATATAATGAGAGGAGATGGGGACAGGCAGATTGGGGGTAAACTGTCTCATACAGAAGAGGCAAGGGAAAATGGTTACAATGGAGGGGAAGAATAGGAAGGCAAAAGGGAATGGGTCAACCTTATTCCCATTGAATTTGGCTTGAGGAGGGAGTGAAATAGGGTATCTCACCCTCCAGGAGAATGGGGGGGAAGGGGATGAGAGGGGGGATGATAGAAGGGAGGGTAGGGTGGGGGGGAGGGAAGTTGGAAGCACTCACTTTTGAAAATAGATGGGATCAAAGTAGAGAATAGAACAAGTGGGAGGTGGGATAGGAGGGAGGGAAATATAGTCAGTCTTTTACAATATATCTACTATGTTATTGTTTTGCATTAGCCACACATGTACAACCTATACTGAACTATGTATCTTCCCAGTAAGGGTGGGTGACAAGGAAGGAAGGGAATGAATCTGGAATTGAAAGTTTTAAAATCAAATATTCAAATATGTGTGTGTGTACGTGTACGTGTGTATATATATATATATATATATATATATACACACACACACTATTATTAATACCATCTTACATGTAATTGGGAAATAAGATATACAGGCACTGAGGCATAGAGATCCACTGGAAAAGTCGAAAGGCGTATGGGAGAAAATATGGGAGAGAGCAGATTGGAGGAGGGGATATCCTGTGGGACTGCTATTTTGGGGCAGTGGGTAGGGGAAAAACGGTGAAAATTTGTAACTCAAAATCTGGCAGAAACGAATCATGTAAATCAGAAGTTAATAAAGCATTAAAAAAAAACAAAAAAAAATTTTCAGATTAGTTGTCTAAGCCATAAATGTTAGAAATAATTATTTTTTTCTACTTAGAAACATTTAATAACTAAGGCTATAAATCTTTTTGAAATAATTCTGAAATTTATTCTCTTCTCTTACCTCCTCAGGTGCTTTTTGATCACAACAGTCATCCCTTTGCTCTGTTGTGGTAACAGGAGGTCCAAGGAAACTGAACTTATCATCTCTTTCTTCTGTTTGCATGTTAGACAACTACTTTGACTAGCTACTCAAAGCTAGCTACACAGATTCATTAGAATCGATCAGCAATTTTTCTGATTAAGTAGTAAGTGAACTTTCTTCTCAGGTAATTGAAAATGAAGAAGTTACATTTAGCCTTCCTCCACACCCTTAAACCACAGAAATAAGACAGGAAACAGAGAGTGAAGAACAGCCAAGCTGGGGAAATTGCCTACCCTTGAATAGGATCTGACTGAGGTCCCTAAACATGAGGGAAATCTGAACCCTAACCTTCTTACACATAAGGATAGACTGGTTTGAGCAAAAGGAGATTCTGACAGAGAATTTCATCAACCTCAAAAAAAAAGAAAGAGACCTTGAAAACCAGTTCCATGACCATCTCTGCAAAGGGGTTAAAAGTTATGTAGGACCTCACCTGATAAACCCTAAGGATGCCAAAATGATTAATAAGTCTTTTGTAAATCAGACATCCTCAGAAATCACTTTTTTCATGAATAACTAACTGCTATGAGTGGCATCAAAGGAAGATCAGAAAGCTCAAAGCAAAGCTCTGTGCATTTCTGAAAGGGATAAGAAAAAGAAAGTGAAACCGAATAACTGGGATCCTAAGATTCTTGCAATAAGACTTGCACTCGAATCCAAAGAAGACCCTTAGATTTTTTCTACGGTGGGAAAAAGGATCACTGTGCTAGAAATCATAGAAACAGGCAGATCAGAAGCAGAGAAACCTCTGGACCAGCCCAAGATAGTCTGAGTTTTCTTCATCCAGTCCTGTGCCAGGAAGAAACTACAGTACCCCTCAGAATAATGTAGGTATTGGCAAGGGAAAGGATGGTCTAAACATGAAACTGAAAAACTTGGGCTTCCTAATTCTAACTAACTTCTGATCCTTTAACAATAACATCACTCATTGCTGTTCAAGCCAAATAGTTACCATCATTGAAAGAGATTTATATTTAGAGATACTATTGAAAGTTTACCTGACGCTCTCTCTCTCTGTATTTGTAACAACCACTATTACTTACACCACCACTAGGCAGATTCTATTATCTCTGAATTAGTTTGGGCTGATTTCTCTAATTAGGTGAGGATTTTAATATCACGCCATACCTGCTCCTTTGAGATAAAAGGTTGACTCCTCTGTCTAAACCGCAGTATCTTTAAAATTATAATTTGGACATTTTAAAAATCACTGTTGTTTAATTGGCAGAATTTATAATAGTTATTACCATCTACCACTTCTGGTATGATAATCTGGATATTTTAACTAAGTTTCTTTGGAGCTCAAAAACCCTGGTTCGAATGTGGGAGGTTCCTAAAAGAAGCAATGTATAATTGGAGATTAGCCTTAGCTTACCACAATATGTCCCTTGGTACCAACCTGGTACCAATATGGTTAAACTGAATAAGGGTTTGACTCAGGATGCAGAGATATAGAGACTAAAAAAAGAGAAATAGAAACTATATACTAGAACATGAAGTCCTTCAAACCTTCAGGAAAAAAGGCCAGGGGAATAAAAATATTTTGGTTATAAGTGCCATCCCTAACCCACTTGTACACTCTCATAGTCTTCTAAAGCTGAGTCCTACCCACTACACACACACACACCTCCAAGTGCGTTCATTATTCACCCTGGCAACATCAGAGCTCATGCTATCTTGGCTTCGTAGGTGTGAATACTCATGTTTTTGTTTTATCTCTGTATGTTCCTTTTATAAAATTATCACCATTTGTTATTATTACTATTTTCCACATAAAAGCCCCCCAAAGTTAAATTCGTAAAGAATTGCTCATTTGGACTATCTATGATTGATAAAGGGACTCCAAAGCATCTGAATCTACCTCTGATGATCTCTCTGTTGTTCTCTACGTAAGATCTCCATGCTATTAATTCCTATGCGATTCCTAGGTACCTAACCTGGACATCATTGTCTCCACCACTCCTGATACAGCTAAAATGCTTTACTTTTACTAAACAATGCTCAGACTTTTTCAGTTTTCCAGTCAGTGAATCTGTCCAGTACCTGTTCGCATCCACCTGGAAGGAAACTCAACATAGCCCGAATGAGGATGAAGAAAAACCAGTTGGAGCTGGAAGTTACTGTGGACAGTATATGCCATCCTTTGGTGAGATTGTTAAATCATTAACTGCTCTAACTGAAAACTCTGTTCCAGAATGTCAGCGTCTACTGCCTCAATATCTGGGGACAGCTTCAAAGATCTCTCCTCTCAACATTAGCTCTGAGCCTTCCAGATTATAAGAAGCCTTTTCCCTCTTTGCCCGTAAGTAAAAGGATGTGGCATCTGAGGTATTCATCCAGTAGCCCAGACCATCCCTTTGGCTTACTGCCTATGACACCTAACACCTATCAAGTGTCTCCTCAGGAGTACATCCAAGCCCTCAAATCATAGCATCTCTTTGAGGATGAGGTTGTGATCTGGTTCTGGACTCCCAACACACCATGCTGTGCCCCCATGAGACAGTAAATTGTTATTTAAATATGTTAGACATGAGAAAATGTTGCCATCAAGAAAAAAAAGACATGGGGAAGCTAGGAGGACCTGAGTTCAAATCTGGCCTCAGACACTTAACACTTAGTAGCCAGGTGACCTTGGGCAAGTCACTTAACCCCAATTGTCCTACCCTCCCCCCTCCAAAAAAAAAAAAAGAAACAAAGACAACTGCGAGAAAGAAACTGAAGTCACCTGAGAAGAAGTGCAATGAAAAACAGGTATCTGGGGTAAGGATGGAACTGGTATGGTTCACTGAAAGTGGTAAGCCATTAAGAGATTTTTACCATTAAACTTACCTTTCAACTCACAAAGGGGGGCATTTTGGGAATAGGATTTTAGTGTATGTAGGGTGTATTTTTGTTATTCTTTCTTAGAGTTTAGTCTCCCAGGATCCATGGCCATAACAATCTCTATTTCCCAGGCTCATGACTTATAAATATCACCACACTTATGCAGCCTTATAATGATAAATAATATTAACATTTGTGCTTAAATTGTAAACATGCACTGCGACTTCACAGTGAGATATAACGGTGAGAAAATGTAAACTTGTGAGGATAATGCTGCCAATATGCCTTCTTTGTCTGCTGCCCTATAAAGCAACTGGGCATTGGTCAATGAGTGGGGAACCCTCAGAGCTGAATGCACAAGCTGGAATGCTGTGCGTGCCTTAATCAGCCACCATCAAGGTTTGGGGGGAATCTGTCTTTGCCTCAACCAGCCCCCAATGTGGCTTGAAGGGATTTAGGGGAATGTACAAGCTGTGCCTGTCTCTATTGACCCCATCAAGACGTAGGGGTAGTTGCCCCCTCTTCTTGTTGGCCCCTGCAAGAAGGGTGATTAGGGAAGACTAAAGTAAGATTATTAACCCCTCTGAAGCTGTCTTTCTGTCCTTCCTATCTGATGAGAACAAGAGTGAGCCATGCTAGCAGCCCTCCTGTGTGCTAGTGTTTACCTGTCTTACAGGTGAACATAATCAACCGAATAAGGGTGGTCCCAGGTATCTCCTCTGTAGCCAATACCTGATTCGGACATTTTAACAGCATCAATTTGGAGATGTTCAAATGGGTTGTAGGCCAAGGGACACCCTCCAACAGCAACTTACCTAAAAGCATGCTGGTTATGAGACTGACATGTATGACAGGAAGCACACATTGAAAACAAAAATAAAATTTAAAGAAGAGTTTCCATAACTCTATATTCAGGTTTCAGGTACAGATTTAAGCCCTGAGGACTGTATAACTCTTTCTTCTCATCCCAACCATCTCCATCCCACCCCTGGTTCTCACCTTCTTGAAGTAAGCATACTGGACCAGCTCCACAGCATCTTCTGCGTCCTGAAGCTCAACAGTCTTGCTCATCCGGGCCTTGGCATGGGCAGTGGCCAAGCGGATGAGAGTCTCCAATGTCCGGGCTGTGACTGGGGATGTCTGGGAGAGAAAGGGAAAAGGAGTCAGTTTTGGTCATGATGTTCCTGAGATCTAGGCAGAAGGTTATCATTCCCAGTGTACACATGTAAGAACTGAGGTGAGTCAATGAAGGTTTGCTTGAAATCCCATGGGAAGTCAGTAGCAGATTCCAGCAGAGAATTCAGAATTCTGGATGTCTCAAACAGGGCACCAACATGGGAAATGAAATATAACTTAGAAACAAGAGTGGTTTTTAGATGAAGAGAGTCCAAGGAAAAAAAACAAACTAAAAACCTAGAAGTAGAGTTCCACTGATGTCCATAAAACTGAAGGGTAAACAATAACCAAAAAGGAAAGGGACCTATTTGTACAAAACTATTTATAGCAGCTCTTTTTGTGGTGGTAAAGATTTGGAAAATGAGGAGATTCCCATCATATGGGGAATGGCTGAACAAGTTGTGGCATATGACTGCAATGGAATGCTATTGTGCTGTAAGAAATGACAAGGGGGCTGGTTTCAGAAAAACCTAAAAAGATTTTTATGATTTGATGCAAACTCAGGTGAGAACATTGTGCACAGTAACAATAATACTGTAAAAATGATCAACTGTGACAGATTTAGCTATTCTGATCAAAACAATGAACCAAGACAATTCCAAAGGATTTATGTTATCCACATCCAGAGAGAATTGGTACAAACTGAAGTATAATTTTTTTCACTTTTTGGAACATGACTAAAAAGGAAATGTTTTGCATGATTTTACATGGTATAATTGGTATCATATTGTTTGTCTTCTCAATGGTGGGGGAGAGATGGAAGGGAGAAAGAATTTGGAACTCAAAAACTTTCTTAAATGAATGCCAAATAATAAAATTTTGGAAAATTCACAAGAATTTTCTGATGTTATGTCACAAAAAAAAATTGGGGGCTAGTTACCCCTAAGTTTCTTTGGAGCTCAAAAAACCCTAGAACATGAGAGGTCCCTAAAAGAAGCAAAGTATATTTGGGGATTACCCTTAGCCTACCACAATATGTCCCTTGGTACCAACTCGATATGAAAAACTATGCTAAACAGAACAATTGGTTTGACTCAGAATGCCATTACCCTAAAAAAAGAGAAATAGAAACTATATACTATAACATGAAGTCCTTCAAACCTTCAGGAAGAAAAGACCAGAGGAATAAAAATATTTCAGTTATGGGTACCATCCCTAACCTACTCACAGCCTGCCAAAGCACAGTCCTACCCACTACACACATCCCCCTCCAAGGGGGCTCACTTACCCTGGCAACATCAGAGCTCATGCTGTCTTGGCTTCGTAGTCGAGAATACTCCTCAGCAATGTGACTGGCTGCCTCCTCTGTCAGGACAGGTTTGATGATTTTGGCCACGTGAATGTACTTCTTCATGAATGCTGCACTCACTGTCTTCTCTCTGGGTCCCACAAACACATCAATGAGACAACCCTCACATTTATTCATGGAAGCTAGAGATTTTTAACCTGGGGGTCCATGAATAATGGTGTACTTCCACTTTTATTTTTATTAACTTATGGTTTCTTTTTGCCATTTCTGTGTAGTTTATTTTATGCATTTAAAGACATTATTTGGGGAAAGGCCTGATAGGCTTCACCAGACTGCCAACCAGGTCCACAAAACATAAAAAGATTAAGAATGAGCCCTAAATCTAAGATTTGCCTACAAATGCATTCCTCAACCCTGTGCCTACAACTACCTTAGAAAAGTGCCTTGATGGCAGGCTCCCCCATCCTCATAGAAAGAAAAAAAGGGTTTGACTAAATTGGATACAGATCAGAGCACAAAGATTCAAGATGACAGATTTCTAGGTTTGTTAAGGATCGTGTACTGTCTACTACATCAAATGGACTTGAATGAAAGACAGGAAAAGGGTCCTACACTTCATCCTTTGAGCCAGGATGTGATTTATTAAATGACCTAGAACTGTTTACTCTAGCCCTCAAATGATCTGAGATCAGTTTGAAAATTCAGATAAACCAGAATTCAAAGAATCAACTTCCACTTGAAAGGAGGCTTCTAGTGGAATGGCCCAAGGCTCTGTGCTTTGCTCTGTGCTCTTCAGTGTAGGTAACCCTACAACGGCAGAGCTTTCCCAGTCCACACACTTAGTGGACCTCAAATATCTGCTGCTTGTTTTCCATAGGCCATTCACAACAAATAAGGCAGGTGGAAGAACATGCCTTGTATAGTCACATTTGTATTTCAAGTCCCACACCTCACAAAGAGCGGTTTGGCCACAGCAGACAGCAGTCACAAGAGTTAGCCAGGGCAAAAGACTCTAGAATTTGTTTCAAACATGCATGGCAGGTAAGAAGAACTTTGATGGGATTGTGCCACATTTGCATTGCTGCCAGTACCGCATAGTATCAGTGTAAATACACAATCCAAATTGGTCTCTGTTCTAGGTGATAAAGTCAAAGGGCTAGAGGAATGCTTATTTACTTTCCAGATGATGGGAAAGCATGTGTTCCCCTGAAAGATGAAAAGAAGGGCTTCGAGGAACAAATCTGAAAAAGGACACAGAGAGGAAGAGGAAAGCCATCACCTATGGCAAGAAAGGAGAGGGAAGAAGGCCACAGAAGAGAACAGAAAGATGACAGACATAGAACAATACAAATCATGAGGCTCTTCCTGTAGAGTACGGGTTCTTGCCCATTTTTGTGTTGGGTCAGGAACCTAAGGGAAAAACAAGAGGGAATTTGGATGAGGATTAATTTGGGTAGAATATAAACAGAAACAACATTGTGGTTGGGGTATATTAAAGACCAAAAGAGGAATTAATTAGATGAAGGGTCTGGAAAATACATCACAAACATGGCATAGAAATATGATGTAAGAATGGCAGATTGTGATTTCTTTAGCATAGAGTTCTCCCAGGCGAGGAAACCATTTCTCCCAATGCATACGGGCTACACCCAGGTTGTGGCTTTGAGGTTAGTTCTCTCTTCCCTGGGCAAGTCACTTAACCTGTTTGCCTCAGTTTTCTCACCTGTAACATGGGAATAATAACAGCACTTACCTTCCCAGTGTTGTTGTGAAGATCAAATGAAATAATAAAGTGTTAAATGCGATACGTTAGCTGTTATCATAATCATCACCACCACTGTCACTGCTGTTACTATTTTCATTATAGTTGTTATTCACTATGCCATGCTGCCTATGATTAGAGTGATGAGGGCTTCAATCACAGACACCTGATGGCATTCTCTCTCTGCCAAAAGCAGACTGGCTGATAAGTATGATTTCTCTTAATAACAAGTAGGCCCTTCAAAAGGCAGAGGCAGGGACTGAGGGGATTGCTTTCTTTGACTTGGGAGTATGAACAAAAAAAGAGAGGAAAATGGTTGATGAAGTAGAAATGACAATAACTTTGTAAGCAAGTGTAAATTTTTATTTTTCCCGGAGGGGCAATTGGGGTTAAGTCACTTGCCCAAGGTCACATGGCTAGTAAGTGTTGAGTGTCTGAGACAAGATTTGAACTCAGGTCCTCCTGACTACAGGGCAGGTGCTCTATTCACTGCACCACCCACCTAGCTGCCTCTAAATTTCTTGATAGTATGGATTGTTTCACTCATTATACCTGTATTCCCAGTACCAGGCACAGAAAACATTAAATAAACACCTGTTGGTTGATTGACTTCTCCATTATCAAGATCACAATACCAAAAGAGAGGAAAGTCATCTTTAATCTGACATGCACACTAGTTTTCGTGAAAGCACATGTCTAAAGTTTAGCAAGATGAATACAATGGCCTAATATTGTGAGGGAAAATTCAGTCCTAAGAAAATGGGAAGCTCTCAAGAATAAATTTCTGAAGACATGAGACCTAAGTTGAAATGACAAAGATGACAAGGAAAAAACGACCGATGTTGTGCTCATTAATAAATTTAGATTGAGAACTGTAGAGATTAAGAAGCAAGGACAATGGTAGAGGGCAAATACAAGAGTGATATGGCCCTGTAAGAATCAGAGCTCTAAAGCCCAGAGTGAGCTGAGGCTGAAAGTAGGTGCTAAGGACAAGAAAAAAGTTCCTTTGTTTTAAGTTCTGCCAGCGCCAAAAAGAGAATCAAAGAAAGGGAAGGGCAATGACCCTGGGGAAGGGTTGATGACAAAGGACAAGAGTGAGAAGGCAAAAATACTCAACACTTAATTTGCTCCTTTTCTCTTTTCAGGACAATAATCTTTAAACTATGAGTGATTGAAAAAAAAAAAACAGATATTTAACCCTTGGATGACAGAGTCTCCAGCCAAAAAGATCTATCTCAACAGGCAAGAATGATTGGGTGAGTCAGAGATGAAATTTAAGATATATAAATATAAACGTGATTAACAAGGGGTAGAAATAAAACTTGGGTTAAACCTTACACTTGGATTTTTAAAAAAAGCTATCTTCACAAACACAAGACAGAGGAATAATGCCTAGATGAAAGAGTTTCTATGAAAAAGATCTGAGGGTTTTAGTTGACTGATAGTTCCATGGATCAACTCTGAGACATCATGGCCCAAAAAACTAAAGCCATCTTAAGCTTCATTAAGGAAGGTGTAGAGTCATAGAATGGAGACAAAATCTGATATGCTCTGCCTTGGTCAAACCATCTTGAGGATATTTTGCTGATCACAATTTTTTAGGAAAGATATAGACAAATTAAAGTATGTCCATCTGGGGAAGCCCAGGATGGTGAAAGGAGATGTCATATGAGGATCAATTAAAGGAACTGGAGTTAATTGGCCTGAAGAATTTAAATATTAAAATTTATACATATATGTATATTATATATTTACTTATATGTTATATATCTATCATACTGTATTATATATTTACTTAAGTGAATTGTATATGTTTACATATAATTTAAATTTCTTTAAGTATTTGATAAGCTATCATGTATACTAGGAACATGGGGTGCATGGTACAAAGTCAGACTGGAGTTAGTTTAAATAATAGTGTACTAATAACCAGAGCTATCAACCTACTAAATATACTAGATCAAGTTTCTGCTCCCTTGAAGTCTTCCCACAAAGGCTAGCACAGAGGTTCTAAATCCTTATTGCGTGTGTCATGCAGATGTGTGAAACCTATGGGCCCCTTGTCAGAGTAATGTTTTTAAATGCATAAAATAAAATATATAGAATTACAAAGGAAGTCAATTCTATTGAAATACAGTTATCCATTTTTTAAAAAATAAGTTCACAAACCCCAGATTAATGACAGCTAGGATTCACATAGCATTTTTAAGGTTTGCAAAGCCTTTTACAACGATCATCTCAGTAGATCCTCACAACAATTCTGGGAGGTAGGTTTTATTACTATTCCCATTTTACAAATGAGGAAACCGAGGCAGGCAGAAGAGAAATGTCTTGCCCAGGATCACACACTTAGTTAACTGTCTGAGGTTAGATTTGAACTTAGAAATTCTTGCTCAGAGATGAACTCATTTTTGAAGTCCCTTCCAGGTCTGAGACTCTTTGATTTTCTACCCTCCACAGCGGGGAGGACATCGTGAGGACATATACTCCTCGTTAGATTTTCAGAAGTAAGCATGGCTTCATCTTTAACCATCCACACTTTTTCCCAATTCCTTTTTTGACCAAAGGCACATTATCTCTGAGTTGACCAGGAGGAACAATGTAATCTGTAGCCTTTAAAAAAAAACAAACAAGTAAGATTGGCCTATGTAAACACAGACCCATGAAAATAATGCCCTAATCCAATGACGTCACCGGTACCATGCTGGTACCCTAATAACACTGCAAACACCTCTGTCTTCAGGGACGTAACTAAGGTGAGACAGCGGTACAATGAATGGAGAGCTGGGCCTGGAGTCAAGGACACCTGGGTATAAACCGAGTCTCAGACACCTACCAGCTGTGTGACCATGGACAAGTCACTTAACCTATTTGCCTCAGTTTTCTCCTCTGTAAAATGGGGATAATAATAACACCTACCTCCCAGGGTTGTTTTGAGGCTCAAATGAGATGATATTTGTAGAGTGCTGAGCACAGTGCCCAAGCACATAGGTAGCACTATATAAATGCTAACTATTATTATTATTGTTGCTGTTATTCTTAATCTAGGGAGCAAAGATTAATAATAGCACTCACTTTTTCTTCTTGGTTCCGTGCAGAAGGTTGTCATGCTTCTCATAAATTGATGTCTCCTGCTGGTCCTCCAGGACAAAGTTGGGATCATCTGTGGCAAGGATATCCACGGCACTACCCAAGGGCATGGCTGGAAAACCCAGAAAATTAGCTTAACAATTAGGAAACTAAGGGGGCAGCTAGGTAGCGCAGTGAATGGAGCACCAGCCCTGGAGTCAGGAGGACCTGAATTCAAATCCGGCCTCAGACACTTAACACTTACTAGCTGTGTGACCTTGGGGAAGTCACTTAACCCCAACTGCCCTGCCCTCCTCCCCTCCAAAAAGCAAAAAAAAAAAAAAAAAAAAAAAACCACAAAAAAACAATTAGGAAACTGTGTCCATGAAGTCACTAAACTGCGCATGTCCTTTGACCCAGCAATCCCAATCCAAGTCAAAAAAAAAAGATCAATGAAAGAGGGAAAAGACCCTTATGTACAAAATTATTTATAGCAGATTTTATTTTTGTTAAAGCAAAGAACTGGAAACAAAGAAGGTGCCCATCTACTGGGGAATGGCTGATTATGGAATTTTAATGTAACAGAATATTACTGGGCCATAAGGAAGGATGAAAAGAACATCTTTAGAGAAACTCTGGAAGATATATATGAACTGAAGCAGTGAAGTGAGCGAACAGAACCAGGAAAACAATTTATACAATAACAGTATCACTTAAAAAGCAAAACAACTTGGGAAGATTTAGGAACTCTCATCATATATCACATTGGCAGCAGCAACACAACAAGAAGCTATAGATGGAAAGGATACTTTTGGTGCCACAAAAGGAGAAAGAGGACCTTGCCAGAGAGGGACGTGTTCAAACCACGTCAGAGAGATGTGAGATCCATGGATAAGAAAGGCAGCAATAGAGTAACTTACAACTTCAGTAAGTAGGGATGAAGTGATTGGTAGACCCCAAGACATCCATAACATCTTAGCCAGGAACAACCAGCCAGGTGACTTTAGGGTAAGAAGATGGCCATTCTCCCTTTCAATTCAAACCCCAAGCCATTCACTGACTACTCCTGGTCTCCCTCCCTTCCTAAAGTTTAGGAGGAGATAGAAGATGGGGGCCTCACCATCACCATCCTGCTCCCCAGCTGCCCGGTATCGATGCATCCTGAGAACATGGTCTGAGATCTCCCTGTCCTGCTCAGGATCCATCTGATCCAGCATGATGAAAAGCAAGTCAAATCGGGACAGTAAAGAATCCTGCAGTCCGATGTTCTCCATGGGTGTCTTGTACTGATCGTACTGGGAAAAACAAACAGGAGAGGAATGTGTCACTGGGAGAACCGCAGGAACCTGGGAACTGCATCTAGTTCAATTCTCTTATTTTACAGATGAAGAAACAGAAACCCAGAATTTCAGGCACTTGTCCAATTTCAGAGGCTTTCAACCTAGATTCTCTGACTTCAAATTCAGCACATTTTCTACTCTATTATACCATCTCTCAGGGAAGGAGGCTCAGATATCTTCACCACTTCTCTATATGTGCTATCTTCTCCAATCATAATATTAGGTAATATGTGATAATATATTAATATGATGTATGATATAAATGATAGAACATATGAGCTTCCTGAGGGCAGGGACTGTCTTATTCTTTATATTTATATCCCCTGGCACAAGAAAAGGGCTGACTAAATGATTTTTCATTCATTTTTTTTATCCATCCATCCATTCATTCATTCTACAATGGATTATCTTAGTGATTCTCACTTTATAAAAGAAATGTAACCAGTCCTGACTCTAACATATACTGGCTGTGTGACCCTGGGCAAATCACTTAACCTCTCAGTAATTGAGGCAATGCTCTAACACTTTTAAGTTACTGAGCTGTGGTTGATCCACACTGTTGGAGGAAGTTTCCATACTTGAAGTTCTCCACATCAACAAAACTATAGGTCTGATAAAAAATGAATTGCTACTGAATCACAGAAAGTCTCAATCCCTGCTACCTTCTCATCCTTATATATAAAACCTGTCATTGTCCCTTTACCCAAATGTGCTGATAAACACACATTCCTGTTTAAGATGTGAACTAAAAATAACGGAAAGCAGATCAAGAGCTTACTAGGGCTTATGACATGGGTCTCATTTCTTAGAATGTTGCTCCACTGGCCCCCCCAGCAATGAGCTATTCTACATAGCTATCCAAAGCTAGTTAGAAATCAGGCTGTTTGAAAGAAGGGATTATGGCCTAGCTGCACATAGTAGGCAGTTAATAGACATTTGTTGATTGATGACTGAGAAACTCCTTGCCCTACTTTGAGGCGCTAGGTGACACAGTGGGCCTAGAATCAGGAAGGCCTCATTTCAAATCCAACCTCAGGCACATTCTAGCTGTGTGATATAGGGGCAAGTCACCTAAATTTTATTTGCCTCAGTATCCTCAACTGTAAAAATGAGTATAATAGCACCTATCTTCCAGAGTAATTGTGAGGCTCAAATGAGACAGTATTTATAAAGCAAGAAATACAGTGCCTGGCACATAGTAGGCCCTTCATCAATGCTTACTTCCTTCCCTCTAACCTAGGACGCCCAAAGACATCCAACTCACCCTGCCATAGACGGGGTTAGCAGCTGCCAGCACACTGCAGCGGGCATTCAGGCGAGCGTGGATACCAGCCTTGGAGATTGTGACCCTGCCCTGCTCCATCACCTCATGGATGGCTGTACGGTCAATGTCAGACATCTTGTCAAACTCATCGATGCAGACAACCCCTCGATCAGCCAGCACCATGGCCCCCGCTTCCAGGCGGCGTTCCCCTGGACAATGGGAAAAAGGGAGAAAGAAGAAAGCACCAAGCTTTAGGGCTTAACAACCAGGAAGCAAAGGGGATAAAATCTGGCCTTCCTTAGAATCTACCAGACACCACCAGACTGTTTAGGGAGCAACTGAGTAGAGTCCAGGGAATCCACTACCAGTAACTGAAGAGTTTCCCATCAAAAATCCAGCCCTTCCCTGCTATCTCAGCTCTTCTCCCCTTGTCCTACTTGGAAGAGACTCTTGGTTTGCATGACTACACATGTATAACCTATACCAAATTGCTGCTTGCCTTTTCAATGAGAGGGATGAAGAAGGAGGGAGTGAATCTGGAATTTAAAATTTTAAAAATGAATGTCAAAAATTGTTTTTACATGTAATTGAGGAAAAATAAAACACTAAAAAAATTTTTGTTTTTGTTTTTTGGAGGGGGGAAGGTAGGGCAATTGGGGTTAAGTGACTTGCCCAAGGTCACATGGCTAGTTTTTGTGTTAAGTGTCTGAGGCCGGAATTGAACTCAGGTCTTTCAGGGCTGGTGCTCTATTTACTGTGTCACCTAGCCACCCCCAAAATAAATTTTTTAAAAAAGAATCTGATTCCATACTGTTGAGTTCCTGAGATTTCCACTCCTCCATCATCATCAGTGATCTAAAGAAAAAAATCAGGGGGGGAGGGGGACAGGAAGGAATTGGAAAAAAACCTATCCTTTTCTTATCAGTTAAGTATCTTAATTATAGAACATAAAGAATTGTCCAATAAATGGAAAATTACTGGGACAAAATTAAGATCTGATCACACAAAAATAAAAGGATTTTGCAGGACAAAAACATATTGTATATTCAAAACTGAAAAGGAGAAACCATTTAAGAGCAAAATCTTCCAGTAAATGTGGCTGATAGAAGTCTGATATCCCATTTGACTTCTCATTGTCCCAGGTAATTCTCTAGAACCACAGGTTGCAAAGCAGATGACAATTTGCATTGGTAGAGTCTATTAATGAAATCATAAGTCTGGTCCAAACCCCAAACCTGTTTTCTCTCACTCTTCTTGCTTTGCTCCTCCAATACTGTCCTCTCCTTCAATTTTCTTAGCATATCCTTTGTCTGACAAGCTTCTTCTAAACACTACTCAAAATATTTTTCCAAGAGTAGTCCTGGGTCGGCAAATATTCTATTCTGATTCATTTATTGCAACTGATCAATCACAAGACTAGGTCTACCACAACTGGGGTCCAAACCTGCCTGTTAAACCTTCGGTACCTATACTCTGCATATAAACTTTTTGCTTACGTAAGATCCATCCACACTCCCTGAGCTCCTAGCCTGCCCTCCATTTTATGCACCTCTGCTAAGCACTCTGCCTAGGCCTTACCCGTCTCTTGGTCTGTGGTGACAGCAGCTGTCAGACCAACCCCAGAAGAACCCCGGCCAGTGGTGGGGATTGCCCGGGGAGCTGTGCAAAGCACATAACGCAGAAGCTGAGATTTGGCAACTGATGGATCTCCTGAAATAAAAATGGGACAAGTGGTGAATCCTAGGGGACTGCTAAAATACAATCCCACATAGCAAAGAAAAGGAAACAAACTAGAGGCCCATCAATTAAGGAATGGCTAAACAAATACATGAAGGGAATGTTACTGCGCTATAGGAAACAACAAACCTATTCACAGATGGATGAAGAGAAACACAGACTCACATGATCTGCTGCAAAGTGTAAGCAGAGTTAAAAAGCATATATGCAGTGACTATAGCAATATAAATAGAAATTACCACAAAACAATCAAAACTGAATGTTGTGAAATTATGAAGAACAAGACAGACCCCCAAAGAGGCATGAAAAGGCACCTCCCCTTACTCCTCTGCAAAGATTGACCGTTGTTGAACACTGCATGTAAAGTAAGCTTTTTTGTATGTAATCATTAGTTTTTGCCTAATTTTTTTCTTTTCCTCTTTAAAAAAACCTGTTATAAAGGATAGAAAATATAGGTGATAATAAAAACAAAAGCTATCAATAAAAACTCATTAAAAAATATGTAACCCCAACAATTTCCTTTTTCCTCCCTCTGTCCTTATTGCACTAGGATTGTCAGAGTCCCCTAAATACCACAGACCCTCTAATAGTCATCAACATGTCATCATTTTATATGCTGGTATGACGTCTCTCAGAGCCAAGCAGACCTAATCTCAATGATTCTCATAACAATTCTATAAGGAGGTAGAAGACTGGCTGCCATAAAACCTTATCCCTGTAATTCCTATTTTCATGGCATGGAGGGGGCACTGGACGTGCAGCCATAAAGACCTGGCTTTAGACTCCCATCTCAGAATCTGTATGACCTGGGCCAGTCATCGCTAACGTCTCTGTACTTCAGTTTTCTCATCTGTAAAATGAGTAGGGTGGACTCAGTGGGCTAGATTTCAGCTCTCCTTGTCACTAACATTACACACCCTGCACTCTATATCTTACTGCTCAGTTATTACATTCATTAAATCACAGAATCGTGGCCCTGAAAAAGATCCACACTGGCAAAGGTCACCCTGTAGCAGCCTCATTGTCCCAAGTGTTCATTCTGGTCCCATAGCCCAGGACGGGTCTGAATATTCATTAAAGTTCAGATTTTGAAACCGCAGAGAAAGCCAAGGAAAGGGTTGAGAACTAAGTAAACCTGGTCTGAGCTCCCCAATTCTAAAGATGTGTAAAGGTCACTGTACCCACAGAGAACTGGGAAACCCCAGAGGCAACTCTATCACCATTCCTTTTCCCCTCCTTCAGCCCCTTTATTTACCTATTATATGTTATGTTACATTACGTATTATGTATAGTGCTATTCTGACAATCTTATTTGTACTTCACAACAACCCTATGTAGTAACTAAGAAATGTTAAATAACTTATTTGTTTTTTTATTTTTTATATTTATATACTTTTTTATTATTATATTTAATTTTATAATTGAATTAATTACTTAAATAACTATCAGAGGAGGGGTTTGAACCAGGGTCTTCCTGACTCCCTAATCCAGCCTTCTCCTCCCTATACTATGTTGGCTCTTGAGAACCTTACCATTCAAAGGGGATGTCCACACACACTGTACTGTACCTACAGCTTAAGACTTCACTGTTTTTGCCTTTGGCCTTTTCACATTTTTCCCTCCATCATCATTCCCTTTTCTTTTAGGGGCCAGAATGAAGGGGATGCATCAGTTCTGAAATACTGCAGCAGCCACCCTGACAGAGCACTGGTTTGGGATCCAGGGTTTGAATCTGACCTCTGCTACAACCCAAGTAAGAGACAACGAGGCAGCACAATGATAGAGAATTAAAATGAATCAGGGAGCTCTGAGTTCAACTCTGGCCTCAGACACTTACTAGCTACATGACCCTGGCCAAGTCACTTTACCTGTCTGCCTCAGTCTCCTCATCTGTAAAACAATAATAAGAGCAACTCCCTCCCAAAATAGATATGAGAATCAAATGAGAAAATATTTGCAAAGAGCTCTGCAAACCTTAAAGCACTATATAAGTGCTGTTACTACTGCTACTACTACTGCTACTGCTGCTGCTGCTGCCACTGCCACTGCTACTACTACTACTACTATCACCTGTGTAACTCTGAACTTGATACTCCAACCATCTAGGGCCTCAGTTTCCTCACCTATAAAATGACAGGATTGGACAAGACCTCTAAGGTCCCTTGCAGAGCTATGTTCCTACTAAGCCTCAGAATGACAAGAGTACCCACTGATAAGAGAATAGCAGTAACGCACCAATCATTTGGAGTAGGGGAAAAAAGTTTGGCTTGGTGTAGAGCACCATGTATCATGAATCTTCAAATTGCAAGGGTTCCCTGTTCTGGGAACCATGCATATTGTGCTCAGAATTACTACTATAAGACTATTCATTACCTATCAGAAGAACATTGATGTCCCCACGGATGCGACTCCCATTTTCTAGGACCTTCTCAACTCCTCCAAGGAGCATGCACAGGATTGCTTTCTTGATGTACTCATGTCCATGGATGCTGGGAGCCAATGACCTAGACAACTGATCAAAGATATCCTAGGGGAGAGACATATGGAGCAGGAGGGAAAAAAAATAATTACCAACAAAATGTAAGCTCCTTGAGGGTAAGTATTTTGTCATTTTCATCTCTGAATTACCAGCACCTATCACAAAGTAGGCACTTAATAAATGTTTGATTGATTGATGATAGATTTTATTGGATATCTTTTGATTCCTTAGTGTTGAATTATATGCTTAAAGAAAAACAGAGATTAAGAAATGGTTCCTGACCTCACAGTATTCTGCTTCAAAACTAAGTGCACAGACCAGAATAAATTGCCAAAAACATAAGCTCTTCTCTCCATGCTCTAACCTCCAAAAAGTTCACATAAAATTCAAGGAAAACATGTCATTTACAAAAGAAAGTTTTAATACTGTCTTAAAAGAAGACAAGAAATTATAGGGACTTTGAGAGGTTAACTAATTTCATCTATATCCCTTGCTCAGGCAAAATCCCACCTAACTCCACTAATGATCTTCCATAATCTCCCTCACCTATTCATCCCAGTTCATGCAAAGACTCACTACAGAAATCATGTCATTCTCCAACACAATGACATTATAAAAGGCATTGTAATTGACTTTTAGAGATGGAAGCAGCATAAATAGAAGGTAGAACTCATCCTTCCTTCCTTCCTTAAAATTAAAGGAAAAACAAAAATGTTGGCCAAAAACAAAGTTAAATTATTAAATAGGAGATTTTAAATAGTAATGAATCAATACTCATCAAACTATCAGTGGGCTACTTTGTAAGATTCAACAAGGCCATAATAAAATTAATGTGAAAAAATACAATGAAAAGCTTAACACAAAGATTCTGAAAAGAAGGCTTTTTGTTGGTCAAAAGAAAGGGTGCTACTATCAAAATATCTCTGGCTGGGAACTGGGGAGCATGGCAGCATCCACTCTTCTTAGCTCATAGTGACTAAGTAAGTAAGGGCAATGTTTACGGCAGAGTGTAGTGTCCTGCAGAGGCCAGTAACAACAGTACAAAGGTTACATCAGAAAAGCAGCAGTCCTACAGTATCAGAAACGCACGAGTTGTCGTTCAACTTTGTGAGGTCAGGCCATGCATTTTTCAATATTTGATTTGTACATTTATGAAAGTGTGGTTCAGATTTATAGGGCAAATGTTATATGGCTACTTTTCTTAATGTACCATTTCATTAAATGCCTAAGCTTTAAATTATTTTTAAACAGAGCTTTTTTTTTTTTTAATTGAAAAGGACCTCATCCTAGGAGAGTCCAAAATATATTATAAAACCTATCTTACTTGGGGCGGCTAGGTGGCACAGTGAATAGAGAGTCAGGAGGACCTGAATTCAAATCCGGCCTCAGACACTTAACACAAAAAAAAACTAGTCATGTGACCTTGGGCAAGTCACTTAACCCCAAAAGCCCTCCAAAAAGCAAAAAAAAACCACCAAAACTCAACACTATCTTACTAGACCAAAAAAAATCAGATCACTGTAACAGAACAGAGAATCCAGAAATAGAAACTAGTGTCAAATCAAAGCCTTTCAATTGATAAACCTAGGAATAAAATACATTAGGGAAAGGAATTAAATTTCATTAAAATTGTTAATAAAACTAGAAAGCAAAATGGCCATACACACACACAAAAAGAGAAAGATAAATATGCAACATCATCTATTATAATGAAACCAATCTGATTCATGATCTACAAAAATGGAAGAAAAAGGAATAGTATGTCTCTCCCACATTTGGTGAGGGAAAAACATTTTCTCTATTGGACAAACTCCTAGTTTAGGAAGGAATGTTTCATTCTTTGGACTTTTATCCATAGAGCGCAGAGCGCAGAATAGTTAGCTCCTCGTACACATTAGGTGATTAACAAATTTTTGTTGTTCGGCTAATTGAAACAAAATGGATGGAGTTGAGTACACCAAAATAAGAAGAATTCTGTACAATAAATAAGTGATGTTTCCAAAATAAAGAGAAACAGATGGGGGAAAGGGAAGAACATTTATGACAAACAGCTGACATTCAAAACCTAATATATAAGGATAATATCCATTCCCCATTAGAATGCCTCAAATACTAGCTATGTGACTTCACATCGCTAAGGCCTCAGTTTCTCCATTTGTAAAATGAGAAGGTTGGACTCAATGACTTCTAAGGTCCTATCCAGATCTAAATCTAAGATCCAGGAAAATGGTTGAAACATGAATAATTCAATTATATACTAATGTAATTATGTAATAATTCAAAGAGGAAAGTAAAATTGCTAATAACCATGAGAAGCTATTCAAAGTCTCTAAGGATCAAAAATATAATTAAAATAACTTGGATACCACATTATATCAAGCATAAAATGGCAAAATCAGCTGAAAATTATAAAATGTTAATATTGGCAGTCCTTCAGGGAAACAAACATTTTTCACATTGTCAGTAAGACTATAAATTGACACAAGCTTTTTGGAGAGCAATCTAGCATCACATAATGAGAATTACTAAACTGATCATACATTTGGACCCCAAAATGCCATACTGCTTGCTGGAACTAGATGCCAAGGATTTTAATCAAATTTAAAAAGGATTTCTCTGTACAAAAATATTCAAACCCATTATAATGGCCAAAAAAAAAAAGCCAAGCTCTTATTAGTCCAGTGACTGGAGAATAACTAAATTATTGTCTATCAATGATGCAATGGAATGCTACCGAATCACAAAATGGTAAAACAGAAAGGAATATAGACAGGCTCATAGGAGGTGACATAAAGCAAGGAGTATAAAATAACCAATATATGGAAACTGTAATTACAGGGGGAGGGAAAAAAAACCAAGGGCCCCAAAAAGAATGGAAAAAAGAAACTGCTAAAGGGCAAAAATCAAATAAACAACTGGAATAAACAGACCTGGCCTCAAGAGCCAGCAAAGACCTGGATTCAAGTCCTGACTGACACAAATTGACAGTATGACCCTGGGCAAGTCAAACTTTCTCAGAGTCCCAGGTCAATTCTCTATGAAACTAACAAAGAAAGTGAAGACCTATATAGTAAAAAACACAATATTTAACATTTTCATAGTACTTTAAGTAGTCCAGAACTGTAAATGTTACTTCATCTGATCCACAAAACAACCCAATGAGGAAGGTGCTATTTACAAATGAAGAAACTGAAATAATATAGGCTGTGACTTTGCCCAGAGTCACATAGATAGGGAGGCTCCAACTCCACACACAAAGTTGTTTTAGATACTGTAGAGAAAGTTCCTCACCATGAACTCCCCACATTAACAAAATAAAAGGTCCAGTCCCAAAAAAAGAAATTTTATAAAAGTTAATATTTTTACCAAAATGTAAATATTTCTGGGGCGGCTAGGTGGCACAGTGAATGGAGCACTGGCCCTGGAGTCAGGAAGACCTGAGTTCAAATCTAGCCTCATACACTTAACACTTACTAGCTGTGTGACCTTGGGCAAGTCACTTAACCCCAATTGCCCTACCCTCCAAAAAGTAAAAATTCTCTATCCTTAATTCCATATTGCTTGCTTATTTATACTCAATGAAAAACAATTTGCAATTTTAAGAATGCTTTTTAAAAAAAACAGTAAGACTGCAACAGGGTAAGAATTTCTTTTCAATTGTCATTTTTAAAAAATCATATACAAAGAAAACTCTTTTATATCTTTTCTAGACTTCCTCAGTATTTCTTTAACCATCACCTACCTAGCCTACACTTCTCTGGCTTCCTCCAAATCCAAAAGATGGCAAATATTTCCATAAAAGGAGTGCAAAGTCTGCTACTCAGTGGAAGTTATTAGAGCCAAGTCAAAGTACCCAAAGAAAGGCCCAAAGGAGCTGGTTCCCCCCCCCAGCTCCCAAGGAAAGCTCCCAACCCAAAAGTCTTTCCTGCCCAAAATCCTCTCCTACCTCTTCCCCTCAAAAATACTTAAGGTGGGAGTCTATCCCAAAACTCTTTTCTACCTTGGAGCGAGATCTGCTGAACTTCTTAATCTTGGCTACATCTTCAGCAGAAAACATAGGCTGAACCTCCTTGCTCATAAATTTCACATGGCAGGCAATCAGAATAGTCCTAAAGGGTAGAGAATGATTGAAAAAACAATATTTATCAATACTGAGCATTCAGCAGCATTTTCTACTCACATCTACTGACCAGTCAGTTCAATCAGCAGTATTCCTCAGGGGAAGATGGTATTTTCAAGCCCTGACCTAGGAACCATCCTGATTTCAGGTAGCATGAAGTTCTGGATTCTACACTGGACTTGGAACCAGTAAGCCCTAAGTTCAAATCCTGCCTCAGACACAATCTGTGTGGCTCTGTGCAAATTACTTAGCCCCTCTCAGTCCTGTAAAATGAGAGGGACGGACTCAATGGTCTCTAAGGTTCCTTCCAACACTAAATCACTGATCCTATGAGAGAAATTATTCTCTACCAATTTCTGCCAATCATAGGCTAACGACCTCCACATGCATATCATGGAATCCATCCTTCCTTTTACTGCTGATTAATTATAGTCATAATTTATATAGTCCTTTAAAGGTCTACAAAACACTTTACACATACCTCCCTTGATAAAGTAGGCTTTAGTCTGGATGAAGGAAACTCTTGGAAGTGGGTAAACCACTTTACAATGCCTCTTAATTCCAGCGCCTTCCCCCTATTAATTATTTCCGATATATACTGCATATATTAGTATCTATCATTTGCATGTTGTCTCCCCAATTAGGTTGCAAACCCCTTGAGGGCAGGGACTGTCTTTGCCTCCTTTTGTATCCCCTGGCACATAGGAGGCACTTAATAAATATTGACTGACTGATTGGTTGATTGACTGATTGATTGACTGGAAGGACTTTGATCAGTGACTTGAGTTGTTTTACCCTGAGGATGAATGTGCACCAATCAATGGCTACAGGCTTAGTTTCTTCTTGGACTTAGGGGGAGAACCTGTTCTTTAAGCTCAAGAGATCCTCCCTACAAGTCAGAGATGGAATCGAGAGCTGAGAAAAAGCCAGGTCTCCGGACAATCAGATTTATCCAGTGTTCTACCTGTGAGATATTATCACAGGATATGGGAAAAGAATGACAAAAAAGCAGACAGCCACACACCCCAATATACCCCAAACCTTTGAGAGTCTCCAAGGCGGCTACCTGAATGTGCCTGAAGTGTATCCTCCTTTCTTTCCTGGGAGACAACGGTAAGTCCCCACCACCTGAATCCTGTCACCTGGCTTCACTTTATCTACTAAGTCATCATCCAGGATAACATCCACGGAGCGTGGTAGCTGCCCAGCGGGGGCCTTCTCAGGCATTTCCTGGATAGAGATGGTCTGGTGGTCTTTATACACCGACAGACCATATTCTGTCTCCAGAGGATTATTCTCTTCATCCTGGAAAAGAGGGAAAAGGCACAATTATTTAGCCACGCCCCCAGATATTCTAAATGCATCTGCTCTCAGAGAATAAAGTTTGCAAATTAGCAGGACATTATAACTTCCTGCCACCCCCTGCAAAAAAGAAAAAAAATTCTAGTGTTTTTCACTCTTAGCCATGTGTTTATGACTGTACAATTAATAGAAGGACGTACCAGCAGCCTAACAAAAGTAGAAGTGGTATTCACTTTTAATGCTATTGATTAATGTTATTGAATTATTACTTTTAATGCTACCAATTGAGACAAATAAATATTTTCAGCAAAGTTTCTGGCTACAAAATAAATCCACAAAAAGTAATAGCATTTCTAAGAGGTGATAACAGAAAAAGAAATCCCAATCAAAATAACCACAAAATGAATAAAATATTTGGGAGTCAATCTACCAAAGAACATTAAATCCTTATATAGATTCAATTACAGAGTGTTCCATCAAGAAATAAACAACAAATTAAGTAGATGAAGGAACATTCAGTGCTCCTGGCTGGGTCAAACCATTATAAAAAAAATAGCAATACTACTAAATTAAATTTATAGCTACAGAGGCAGCTGGGTGGTGCAACAGATAGAACCCAGAGCCCTAAGTCTGGAAGACCTGAATTCATTTCCAGTCTCAGACACTTACCATCTGTGACCCTGGGCAAATCACTTAACCTCTGGCTGCCTCAGTTTCCTCCTCTATAAAATGAGGATAATAAAAGCACCTACTTGGGTGGATAGGTGGTGCAGTGAATAGAGCACCAGCCCTAGAGTTGGGAAGACCTGAGTTCAAATCCAGCCTCAGACACTTATTAGCCGTGTGACCTTGGGCAAGTCACTTAACCCCAACTGTCCCGCCTTCCCCCTCCAAAAAAAGAGCAAAAAACAAATTTAAAAAAATGAAGCCCTACTTCCAAGGCCTGTTACGAGGAACAAAAGAGATAATATTTATATAACATGCTTAGCATAGTGCCTGGCACATAATATGCTCTTAATAAATGCTTATTTCACTATAAGAAATAAAATGACAAACAGGATGCTTTTGGAAAAAAACGGAAAGATTTACATGAACTGATGCAAACTGAAGTGAGCAGAACCAGGACAACACTGTACACAGTAACAACAATGTACGATGTTCAACTATGACTGACTTAGCTATCCTCAGCAATACAATGATCTCAGACAATTCTGAAGGACTCATGAAGAAAAATGATATCCACCTCCAGAGAAAGAAATGATGGAGTCTGAGGACAGATCAAAACATGCTTTTTTAAACTTTATTTTTCTTGGTGGGCTTTGGGGGGAGGGGGGGGGAAGGAAGCAGCATGAGTGTCTGTATTTTCTTTCACAACATGACTAATACAGAAATGTTTGGCATGACTACACAAGTATAACTTATATCAAACTGCTTGCCTTCTCAATGAGAGGGGAGGGAGGGTGGGATGGAATTTGGAATTCAGTATTTTTTAAAAATGAATGTTAAAAATTGTTTTTACATATAATTAGAAAAAATAAAAGATTTTTAAATAATAAAAATAAAAACAAAAAATGCCTATTCTCTCCCTCTCTGTAATGTTAAACCAAACTATCAAAGGAAGAACTACTCCATAAAACTTGACAAAATAATGACAAGATTTATCTGGAGGTATGAAAGATCTACAATAAGGGAAATAAAGGGAAAAAAGTAGAAATGAAGAGGGAACAGCACTTCCAGAACTTAAACTGTATTATAAAGCAATAGTCATCAAAATCATCTGGCACTGATTAAAAAACAGAAAAAGATCAGTAAGAGGAGGGAGAATCAGAAATAATGGAACTCAATAACTTAGTGTTCACTAAACCAGAAAACAGAAAAAAAATTCCTGCTGTGTAAACACCATCCAGTTTAAAGGCTCAAGGGGGAGAATCAGAAATAATGGAACTCAATAACTTAGTGTTCACTAAACCAGTAAACAGAAAAAAATTTCCTGCTGCGTAAACACCATCCAGTTTAAAGGCTCAAGGTATGTCCAGCAATCCATTTTCCTCTGAAATAACTCCTTTTTAATCACCCAGTCAATTTCTAAAGACAAAACTTCAAATCTTTCTTTCTCTCATCCTCTTTTTTCTTCCTGTTTTTCTGTCTCACTCTCCATCCCATCATCACTTGTCAGCCCCATAATTCCATGAGGAAAAGAAGCTATCATTGAGAAAACTTAGCCAATGTACATCGCCATGACCTGTTCTACAATTTGTAATTTATAATCTTCAAGAATTGCCTGAGTTCACAGAGAAGCTAATTAACTTGCCCAGGGACACCCAGGCCAGTATGTGTTTATTATGGTACTTGAATTCAGATCTTCCTGATTCATAGGCTAGTTTTCTCTACGGGCCTCTCTGATACCACTCAACACTGAATGAGAAGAGACAGTCAACTCAATTCCCTTACCTTGGTGGGGTAGACAGAGCTGGAAGGAAAGGGCACCAGTGTGGTGAGATCAGTGTAGTTTCTCTCTAGGGTCTTCTTGGTGGCAGGACAATAGTGGACACTACGGACAACCTTGGGACGAATCAGGGAGCCTGAAAGGAGAGAAACCATGTAAAGATCAGAGGGCAGCCTTCCCGCTCTGATACACTAGATGATAGTGAAGGGAAATTCATCTCCTTTTCTTATAATGTGACTTCTACATCCCAAGTTAACCTCATCATTTCTTCCTCTTCACTCCCTAGTCCATGAACCAGTTCCTGAAGAGATGAGGGGAAACAGACCAAAGGAGGTGGATTTCACTCTAAATACAAGTTAAGCAATTCATACCACCTTCACATTCCCTAAAGTCCTATCAAAAGATGATGGCTTTCAAAAATGTTAAAGTCCCCTGACAGTTTTCTGTATGTCTGATAAAGAAAACTGTCTGGTTCAAGAATATGGTCACAAGAAAAGATAGTAAGTTCCCCAATTCCTCTTATTTCCAGGGCCTTCCCTCTGTTAATTATTTCCTATTTATCCTTTATATAGCTTACTTCATATATATTTATTTGCATGTTCTCTCCCCCTTTAGACTGTAAGCTCCTTGAAGGCAGGGACTGCCTTTTGCTTCCTTTCATATTGTCAGAGCTTAGCACAGAGCTTGGCACACACTAAGTGATAATATTTGTTTATATAAATATTTGTGTTTATATATAAATCGTATGTAATTATGTATTTTATACATTATATATTTACATAAATATCTATATAAATAAATGTTTACTGATTGAAATAGCAATAATAGCAGCTAACATCTACAAAATAAGGTTTGCAAAGCAGTTTACATATATTAACATTGTGATCCTCCCAATAACCCTGCAAGGTAGGTGCTATTATTATTCTTGTTTTCCAGATGAAGAAAGATAAGCTGCAAGAGGATGACTTGCCCAAGGTCACAGAGCTATTAAGTGTCTAAGGCAGGATTTGAACTTGGGTCTTCCTGACTCCTATCCAGAGAGGTTAGTTGATTTGCCCAAATACATACAGGTATGAAATATCAGAGGTAGGATTTGAATACAGGTCCATCAAATCACCTAGTTACTTCATAAGAGGGGACTCAATGCAAAAATCATCAATGCTACTAGAAAAATGACAATAACAATAGCTAACATTTATAGAGTGATTACTAAATGCCAAGCACTGTGTTAAATACTTAACAATTACTATCATTATTTCATTCAATCCTCACAACAACCTGGGAAGTAAGTACTATTATTATCCTCATTTTACAGATGATGAAACTGGGGTAAAGAGGGAGTTAAGTGACTCGCCAGGTTCACACAGCTAGTAAGTATTTGAGATAGGATTTGAACTCAGGTCTTCCTGATTCTAAGCCTGGCTCCTTTTCTACTAGTTTCCCAGTAATGCACAACACATGACCTACAGGTAATCAAATCACTAACATCATTTTCAAAGAAAAAAATTTTGTTTTGGTCTCAACCTATGATTTCACCAGTGCCAGGAATTCCCAGTATGGAAATTAATTCCTTTTATGCAGTTCAGCCAATTCCTGTGTAAGTGGAAATCATAAGAGAGCTGCCTATGTCTGACAGATTCAGTGCTATACAACTAAACATCGGTAGAACTCAAACCCGCATCTCCCCTGACTCCAGGGATAGCCCTTCTATCTATTCTGCTACACTGCCTTTACATAGGAAAAAGAAGTTTTTAAAATGAGGACTCATGGGGAAGCTAGGTGGAGCCATGAATAGAGCCCTGGTCCTGGAGTCAGGAGGACCTGAGTTCAAATCTGAACTCGGACACTTGACACTTACTAGTTGTGTGACCTTGGGCAAGTCATTTAACCCCAACTGCCTTGCCTTCCTCTCTTGTAATGGGAATGGGAATTTGAAGATCTTCCCTGCCCTTTAATAGACCTAGGGGGGGCATTTGAAGACCTCCTCTGCTTTGAAAGTAAACTCTGCCCCCTAATAGGCTGACTGTAGTCACATGGAGCCTGAGGTAAGTGGAATTTGCTGAAGGGAAGCAGAGCCCACAAGAAGCTGTGAATCAGAGCTAGGGAGATAGTGGGAGAGAGGAGGATCTCAGGCAAGGAGTCAGATAGGCCTGTGAGTAAATATGGATCTAATATTGGTTTGTGGGAAGGCTAAAGGATGCTGTAGCTCTCAGTGTTATTACGGCTTCTTAATATCTCTGTTATTATGATAGAATCAGCTTACTGGTTTGGGGATTGGGTTTTCTGATGTCTAAATAAATGTTTCATTTCTGTGCTCTATATGGAGAGTCTGGCATATTTTTTGATTAAACATCATGCGATATTTATAGTCATAGATATTTATTGTGATTATGGGCATTGTAAATATTGCACTGGCACTACATCTCTCCAAAAATAAAATAAAATAAAATAAAATGCAGCCTCTTACCCTACTATTTAGTCTAGGGTTTCTCCCAATCATTTTCACTGCCCAGTTCTAAATCTTCAAAATTCTGCATTCTCAAGCTGTCTAGCTATGCTTTCCCCGCCCTGAACAGCCCTCCATCTATTCCTAGAGCACCCACCCACAGGAAGTCCCTTCTATTCTGACAATCCTGTTCCACCCTCTCACATTTGGTGACGATGCCCTCCACGCAGACAATGCAACTGAGGAAGCAGGAGGTGAGAGTCCGAGGAGAAACGTGCTTGGAACCAAAGCTACCCTCCAAACCAATGTAGAATTCCTCATACTGCTTAGCATAAGTGGCGTCAATGGAAGCCACAAAGTCCTTTAGGGCACGCTGGAAGGCAAGGAGTTCCTCAAAGGCATTGTTAAGGAGCCTGCAGATGGGACAAGAAGGGGAAAAATAATTAACTGAAAAAGGGAGAGACAATCTTTCTAGTAAAAAATCGATCCAAATCTCAAGTAAAATACTGACCCAAATGTAACCCAAAAGGATCAAAACAAGATCAAAGATTTACAGCTAAAAGGAACTTTAGAGATCACCCAGTGTAAACCCTTCATTTTATGAGTAAGCAAACCAAGCCCCAGAGAGGTCAAGTCACTTAATCAGAGTCACACATCTTGTAAATATCTGAGGAAAGATTTGAACCCAGGTCTCCCTGACTCCAAAGGCAATGCTCTATATCCATCCATACACTCTGCTGCCTCTCAAGGACATCCTCCAATCCCACTCATCTCACCAACTAGAATAGTGAGAGTCAGGTCAAAAAAAAATGGAGCATGAATGGAGGAGGCCTCCTCTGAACTTCAGTGCTCAAAGGTTCTCCATGGACTCTATGTCTGCTAGAGACTTCTTACCAAAAGCTTTTTAACATATCTACTGAAAGTCAGAAGAACTTCAACTCCTTTCAGTCCAACAGATTTTATTTAGTTACTTATTTATTAAGCACCTGCTGTGTACCAGGCACTGAGAAAGGTGCTGGGGACATAGGAAGGGGAACAGGAGAGAAGAGAAGAGAAAAGGAAAAATGAGAAGAGAAAGAAGAGAATAGAAACAGTGAGAAGAAAAAGGAGAAAAGAGAAAAAAAAATAAAGAGGAGAAAAGAAGAAAAAAGAAGTGAGGAGAGAAACAGTTCCTTCCCTCAAGAACTTTATATTTTGAGGTGGCTAGGTGGTGCAGTGAGTAGAGCACCAGCCCTGAAGTTGGAAGGACCTGAGTTCAAATTCAACCTCAGACACTTAATACTTACTAGCTGTATGACATTGGGCAAGTCACATAACCCCAATTGCCCTCCTAAAAGCAAAAAAAAAAAAAAAAAAAATAGAACTTTATATTTCACTGCTCATGGGGAGAACTTATGAATGAAAACCTTGAACTTAATGTCTAAAACAAAAGCAGGAAATGTGAACTCTGTACCACACTAGAAAGAAGCCCACTGACTGGTAAATGACTTATTGTCTCTAGAAAACCAAAATTCTACTCTTGGAATCAAGAAGAAAAAATCAAGAGATCAGGCAACAGAAAAAAAGTCCAAGAATATTATAAAGTCATAGTTTCATGGGATCATAGATCTTAAGCTAAAAGGTAGCTCACAGTCTAGTCCAGCCCCTTCTTTTTAAAGATAAGCACACTGAGGTCAAGCACATTGACTTTCCCAAAATCACAGAGGTGGTAAATTGCAGGGAAGGATTTGTATTCTTGTCCTCTGACTTCAGGGACAACACTATGTATACTGTCTCCACTTAGGTATCAGTGCAGCTCTCTGTGTGGGAGAATGTGACCATGCTCTAGCAAATGAAAAAGGGAATAGGAACGTTTCCATTTGTACTCATTTCCCCCCTCAGTGACCCTAGTACTTACCGAATGGCTCTCTTCTCATTCTTCCGACGTAGATCATTCACATTGACAATCAGACGATGCTGGTTATCACTAATCAGCTCTCGAACTTTGCTCTGATAAATTCCTTGGTCTTCCTACAAAATAGCCAGAACTCATTTATTAGCCTAGTCAAATGATTTATGTTTTAAAGTGATTCTAAATGAACACAAGAGAAAACTACTCCTGTCTCCCTTTACTGGAGAGGTCGGTGACTAAATGTAGAAAACGTTACATAAACTGTCAGATTCCATTTGATGCATTACTTGGCTTTAATAATCAGAGTAAATATTTAACAACAAGCAGCTCTCTGGGAGAAAATGCCCCCATGGCATATTTTTAAGATTAATCTCCCTCCTTTTTAGTCTGAAACCTTTCCCTTATAAAAAAGAAGAAAGAGAGCAATGATGATCAACTGTGAAAAACTTAGCTTCTCCAATCAGGATAATAACCCAAAACTCCCAAAGGACCCAAGATAAAAAATGGTATCCACCTCCAGAGAGAACTGATAAACTCCAAGTACAAAATGAAGCATATTTTTTTCAACTTTATTTTTCTTAAGGATTTTGTGTTTTCTTTTGCAATGTGGCTAATACAGAAAATGTTTTACATGACTTCAAATGTATAATCAATATACTGCTTGCCTTCTCAAGGGATGGGAAAAAATCTGGGACTCAAAAATTTTTTAAATGAATGTTAAAGATGTTTTCACATATAATTGGGAAAAATTTAACAACATAAGTAAAAATATATTTTAAAAAACAAGAAAGAAAAAAGAAATGGAAAAATATTTAGCAAAACTGACCCACATATCAACTAAGTCTAGTTGGTGAGATGAGTAGGATTGTAGGAAGCCTCTATTAAAAAGAGAAGCAATATTTTTCTAATCTCCACTCTAGGACCAACTTTAATTATCACGTTATATAGCATTCAGATTGGATTTTTAAAATCATCTTTCTTCCCATTTACACTATTATAGTCCATGTGTGTACATATAGGTAGATATAGATACTGTTTTCCTAGTACTGCTTTATATCACTCTGGAATCCTAACCTTCCTAGTCGTCATATCACATTTCCTACACAGCCACAATACTCTATTACATTCATAATACCACAATTTGTTTAGCCAATCCTCACTTAATGGTTATTTACTTTGTGTCCAATTCTATGTTTTTAGTATATGTGCCTTTCTATCATTGACCTCCTCAGGGTATGTACCCAGAAGGAAGATCTCAAAGGATATGAATATTTCAGTCAATTTCTTTGGAATAATTCCAAATTACTTTCCTGAACAGTTTGACCAATCTATAGTTCCATCAAAAAAAATGTAATAATGTGACAAGCTTTCCACAGCCCCTCAACATGGAATATTTCCATCTTCTGTCATCTTTGCTAATTTCCTGGGTGAGATGAAACTTCAAGTTGCTTTTACTTTCATTTGTCTTATTATTAAAGATTTGAAAAAATCTTTCACAGGTTCATTAATAGCCTGCAATTCTTTTAAGAGCTGTTTGTTCATATTCTTTGATCATATCCAATGGTAAATGATTCTTGGTCTTACGTACTTGTATTGGTACTTTATATATCCAGGACCCTTAGAAAGCTCTATAGGTGATTCAAAGGCTTTTCCCCCAGCCCAATGCTTTCCTTTTTATCCAAGTTGCACTGATTTTCTTTGTGCAAAAGGTTTTATCTATTTTATGTTATGTGATCACCTGTATACTCCTTCCATGTTTGGTGGAAGAAAACAAACCCCTCTCATCTTAGTCATAGCAGTGAAAGGTACCTAATCTGTCACCTGAGTTTTTTTATAGTATCACCTTTCATTTTCATTTTACAATATTACCTTTCATTCAAGTTGCACATTCATTTTTACCTTATTATTTATTCTATAAGATGCTGATCTGGATTTAATTTCTGCCAATTTGCTCTCCAGTTTTCCCAACAATTCTGTCAAATATGGAATTCTTTGTCAAGTAATTTATCTCTTCAGGGATATAGATCACTGGGTTATTAAGTTCAATTGTTTCTGATTCTTCTTTATCCAATTTGTTCTATCAATCTACTTTTAAATTTTTTTAACCAATACCAAATAGTTTCAATGATTACTGCTTTATAGTAAAACCAGGGGTCTGGATGTAATAACCTTCATTCTTACTTTTCTTCATTATTTCCCTTGAGATTCTACCTAGATCTTTTGTTTTCCCAAATGATTTTTATTATTATTTTGTCTACCTCTGGCAAGTATACCCTTGGTAGTTGGTTTGGTATACTATTAAGTCGGCAAATTAATTTAGGTAATATCATTTTTATTATACTCTTCTGACCTAACATGGAATAATGAAAAAAATTACTTTATTCCTTTATTTACTGATAAAGTTTCTGGTGTTTTCCCATTGTAAATGGTTTTAGACACACTTTCATCATTAAAAATAGCCCTTCCTGGGTCTATGATCTGTAGAATTTTTAGTATAAATGGTACACTTTGTCAAAGACTTTTCCTGTAAATATCCATACAATCCTGTATATATTCAGATGTTCCTGTAGTTTACAATGGTTTTCTGATTGCTTTTCTAACTCTGTACCAACCTTGCATCTATAGTATAAATCTAACTTAATCACTGTGAATAAATTTTTTTTATATATTGCCATGGTTTTTGCTAAAAAAAAAAAAAAACTTCTGAAATTATTATCAATACTCATTAGTGATGTTGGTCTGTAGTTCTCTTTACTTTATCCTCCCCTAGTTTAGGTATTAGAACCAGGCTGTCCCCTTAGGGATCTTGACAAAAGTCCATCTTAGCTTCTAGGAAGGCAAGAGGTATTGATACTCAACTCACAGAGAAACAAATAGATAAACCCTGTTACTCATGTGTCAGTCACTGTGCTAAGTGCTGAAGCCATCACGATGTCACCATTTGACAGATGTATTCTACTCTAATTTATCTGGATTAAGTCAAGAAAAGGGGGTCAGCCAATGACAAGCATCTTTCTCCCTCCACCCTGCCTCCTTGGCAAAAAAAACCCTCAACCTTGCAAACACCACCAGCATCTTAGAAGTCTATATACTCCCTTTCTTTAGATGATGATATTCACAGCTGTCTATGCCAAAAAATGCCACTTAGGAAATTTTTCACCAGTTTAACTCAACCACTTTAATTCGACACAACAGCTACTAAACATCTATGATGTGTCTGGTGCTAGATGCTAAGATAAAGGCTAAAGAGACTGCGTTTGCTACCAAAAAATATCGCAGACACAAAACTTTTCCAAGGTTTACCTTTACCCCACCCCTCCAAACCCCCAAGAGAACAAAAACTAAAGTATCTTAGCACCCTTAATCCAATAAGAGTTCAAGGCTCCAGCTCTAACCCACGCTAATTCGAATAGCAACTTTTTAAAGAGTCACACGGTCTAGGGTAGGGCCCTAGGCGAGTGCAAGAATGCCTCCTGGTGAAACCTCCTCCCCCACCGGGGAACTCCAACAAGCCCTCCCCACCCACCCCCACCTGCCTGGGCTCATACTAATAGCCCGGACCCCGCTCACATAAACCAAGCTGGCCCAGAATCAAGACAAAAGGATCTTCCTTTTCCTCTGGCAACGCGTGCAGGAATCAAGCCCCGCTACCCTTCCAAACACACATCTCTGCCGGAGCCAGCTAGCCACATGGTTTTCCCCGAAACCCCCCATCTGGAGCTCGGGAAGAGGGGGCTAGTACCCTCACCTCATCGTCCAGGAAGTCCAGGTAATCTCTCTGTGCCTCCCGCAGCTCAGCATCGTCTATCACGGTGGTAGCAGCCATGCTTCCAAGAGGCAGAATGGAGTCCGCTACTTCACTCCCCCCAGAGCTGACTCCTCCCCTGGCGCGAAAATTACTTCACTTTTCCCGCCACCAAAAGTTAGCTCCTAGGCGTCAGCGGAAGCAAATTGGATTCTGATTGGCTGCGACTTACAAGACCGGAAAAGCGTGTGCCCAATGGGAAGCTTCTTCCTCCCCTTGGCGTTCCGATACGACAGCCGTGGCGGGAAATTTACAGATGTCTCTCTACTTCCCCCACCCCTCGAAAGCGCCCTTTAAGTCAAAAGAACCTAACTGGCCAATGAAGAGGGCGCACTCCGCCTTGTGACTTTCAGCTCCCGAAGGTTGAGGCTGCAAAGAAAATACGTCGCGTTGCCTTCTGGGAATTGTAGTCCATATGATAGAAATCTAGTTCTGAGTCCTTGGTACTTCCTGTGGCTAGGTGCTTTCAGCTGATTTCTAACTGGCTTGTTTCCCTTGTTTTGTAATATACAAAAACAGTATCTGTGTTGTCTAGTCTCACCTGCGCCTTATTCTCACTTTGCGATTGGGAAAGTCAGTCCCTTGTTTTGTGCCTTCGTTTATAATAGTTTGGGAATGTTGTTATATTACTTTGGAGAGGGAGTATCAAGTTACATAAAAACGTGAAGATCAATGATCAATTTTTTTTTTAATTAGGTAGACATGGCAAGGGATGTGCAGGAGCGAGCTCCTTACCAGCAGACCTGGTTGTTAAATTTTCACTGTGAGCATTTATAACTTGGAAGTCGGCAAATGCTCCTAATTAGGACTTGATTTGCATTATTGATTGTCTAGAACTTAAGAAGTGATGGAAGAAATGTTAATAATGCTGATTTTAGTTAAAAGTGTATAATGCGTACATTACACACACACACACACACACTGTTAAACACGCTTAAGCATTTACCAACACACTCTTGATTCGCCTGAGATTTCATAGGTTTGAGAAACAAACTCCTCTCACTGACAATTCGGCAACATTGCTGTAATTTGCAGTTTTAGAGAGCTGCCTGGGCACCAAAAGTAATCTGCCCACATTTCTGTAGCCAGTGTGAAGGAAAGGCAGAAATTACTCTCTTATCACTGGACTCTGATTAAGTAAAAGAATAGATGCAAAGCAAATATCTTCTCACATCTATCAAGCAGCTTTTCTCCGTGCTGTCTTCAATAGGGTGCTGGACTTTCAGTAAAGACGGCTGGATTCAAATTCTGCCTCAGACACTTAGGAACTATGTAACCTGAGGCAAATCACAAATTCTTTTTTTATTATTTAAATTTATTTATTTACTTTTAGTTTACAACATTCAGTTCCACAATCCCTTGAGTTTCAGATTTTCTATCCCCTCCCGCCCCCCGCCCCCTCCCCCTCCCCGCCATGGTGGCATGCAATCAAATATAGGTTCTATAGTTCAACACATTGAACATTAGTCAAGTTGTAACGAAAAAATCACAAATTCTTTAAGCGTCTTTTTCCTCATTTGTAAAATAAAGGCATTAATAGTCTCCAAGGTCCCTTCCAGTTCTAAATAGAGGCAGCTAGGTGGCGCATTTGGATAAAGTCAGATAAAACTTGATTTCAAATCCACTCTCAGATACGTACTATCTGTGTGACTCTGGACAAATCACTTAATTTTTATCTGCCTCAGTTTCATCATCTGAAAAATGAAGTCAAGGATAGCACCTACCTCCTTTGTGAGGATAAAATGAAATATTTGTAAGCCCTTTGCACACCTTTAAAGCACCACATAAATGTTTATTATTACTTTTTTTTAATTATAGCTATGATTTCAAAGTTTTTAACATATGAAAATAAATTCTGGAAATCATATAGTTTAAAAAGATATCCTATGATGCAGCTATGTTTTTGTGAAGATCTAATAAGATAATGGGCAGCTAAGTGGTGAAGTGGAAAGAATGAATGCCAAGCCTGGGGTAAGGAAGACTCATCTTCATGAACTGAAATCTGGTCTCAAATACTTACTAACTGTGTGACCCTCGGCAAGTCACCTCACCCTGTTTGCCTCAGTTTTCTCATCTGTAAAGTAGGCTTGGGAAGGAAATGGCAAACCACTCCAGTATCTCTGCCAAGAAAACTCCAAATGGAATCATGAAGAGTCAGACATGACTGAACGACAACAGTGAAATACTTGTAAAGTGTTTATAGCATAGGGCCTGTAACTTATTAGGCACTATATGAATGTTAGTGATGATGACAATGATGATAGCTGATGTTTTGAATGCCTGGCTACATTAATATGTACTTTGTAAATTTCTTGCTATTTATCCCTATAAGTTGAGTAGATTAAGATTGATCTTGTATCATTTTCTTATTGGTCCTATTTGCAATTAATTGATTTTGTCCTAAAACTGCTCAAGTCATGGTTCTTTGTCTCTGAACTTAATTGTGTTCGGCTGGTCTGTGATGGGTTAAGTTTAAAAATCCAGCTCTCCTGCCTCAAGGAATTTAACTGATCTTGGTGAATGTGTGAGAACTCAAGGAAGTTTGGGCTCAATACTCTCACTCCACCAAGCTATCCTTTAAGGATGTCAGGTTTGCTGTCCAAAAGCATGGGCCCGTATCTCACACCTGCACTCAGACAGTGAACACTTCTTAGTCTCATCAGAGGACAAGGCGGGTCATTGCTAGGACCCTTACCAAACTTCCTACCAATTACGTTTGCTCCCTGCACCTCAACTCTGTGATCAATCATGTTGCCCTTAATCCCGTGATGTCATCAACCTTACTCTGTTCTTTGCTTTGTACTTCCCAAAACCCTGTATAAGGAGAACTGCCCTATTGCTCAGGCTCTTTGGCATTAATGGAGGAAAGCCATTGACCATTTATTGACAGGTAATATGCCCTTGCTAATAAATGTTATCTTGTGCTGAGATCTACCTCAGTTTACCCTTTCATTAAAATTCAATCTCTACAAAGTTATATGATGTTAAATACCCTTGTCTTTCAAAGTTCAAACATAAAGGAGACCAGAGTTAAATCTTTGCTCTACTACTCACTACCTGTTCCTTCCTGAATAACCTAATTCTTAGTTTTCTTGTCTCAGAGGGGTTGAGAGCTATGTAACCTGTAGCCCAAAGGTTATTTGCATAAAACTATACCAAATGGCCTTTGAGAGGCAGGTTATATCTATTGGACCTCATAGGGTTGTTGTAAGGATCCTATGAGCTAATTTCTATGAAATATGTAAAACTCCAGCTATATGCACGCATATTAAGGTCTTATTGATTAGCTATAAGACTATGGTTCGAAAGCCTTAAATTTGACTAGTGTCTGATTTCTACATTTGCGATCTGGAGAACAAAAACAAATTTATGAATCAAGATCCTATTTACACTTTTATACAAGATAAGACTCTGAATGAATGAATGAAAAAGATCAGTAAATGATTACTGTGTGCTAGGAACAGAACTAAGCACTAGGAATACAAATATATAAAAAGAGAAATAGCTTCTGCTATCAAGGAGTTTATATTTTAATAGAGCAGGTATTCTTAACTTGAGGTCCACAAACCCCTAGAGGATCCATGAATAAATTTCAAGGGATCTGAAAATTTGGATGAGAAAAAATTATAACTTTTCTTCAGTTGGTTTCCTTTATAATCCCATGTATTTTAATATATTAAAAAAATCTGAGAAGAGATCAATAAACTTCACCAAACTGTCAAAGGGGTCTACGACATGAAAAATGTCAAGAACCTCTGTAATAGGGTGAAACAACACACATAGGAGAATGGTGGTCAAGGGACATTTTGGTCAAGAAAGTGGTCTCGGGGATAGTGAGTTGATCTGTAGGGCAATTAACTGGCCCATTCTTTCCAGAAGCGATGCTGCCGCCGTTGCTGTTACTACTACTACTACTACTACCACTACTACTGTTACTAATAACACTAACATTTATAGATTACTTTAAGGTTTGCAATGTTTTACAAATATTATTTTATTTTCACAACAATCCTAGGTCCTATTGATGAGGTTTGGGGTTAGAGGTTTGGGGTTCTGGGACCCCAAGAATGCCAAGGCAGCGTTGCCTGGAATGCATTCACACACTCAAGCCATCTTTCAGTCAAGAGGCATTTTATTGTAATGCCAATGTAAGTGGGCAGAGTTCCTTTAGAGAACTTGCAACCTAATGGGGTGAATCTATAAGTTATATAGAAAAGGGATATGGGAAAGGAATAAGGTAATGCAAGGGGTCTAGGTGTCTGGAAGCAATTGTCAGTGATCTATGGATGGAAAAATGTTGGGAGTTTTGCAGAGACAGCTTTGTTGATACCAGATATTGAGGGAGTTGTCAGAGGTATGGACCTTGGGGATCTGATGGGAGGAGATTCCTTGGGCCAGGTACCCCTGCATCTGTTGTTTATCTAAGGAATTACAGGATCAACTCTGTCTATGTCTGTAACAAGGAAAGAATTTTCTCATGGGTTGGGGAGGAGGAGGGGTTGGGTTGCTTTCAGTGACATGGTCTTAGGGCTTTTTGGGGTCCAGGTCCCACCACTCCATCACTGTTACTTGCATTTCACAGATGAGGAAACTGAGGCTAGCAGAAATGGAATTTATTTGCTATTGATTTGATTACTATGTCCAGAGAAAAGGGGGCAAGAAAATGTATTGCTAAGTATCCCAATTTTTATTTTTGTTCATATTTATAATTTCTTATCACCTGGTTTATTTCAAGGCCAACCCAATTTCAGGCTCACAATACTGAGCAGGTAGAAGATCTTGGATACCCTGAAAATAGGTGATAATGTAACACTTTGTTTTTCAGGGTTCCCAGGGAAGGAGAAAGTATGGGGGTAGGGACTAGACCTGTCTATTTCCCAGATCAGGAAAATACCTCTTAGATCTTTCTCTACAACTTAAGCCTTATAGAGTTGCCTAGAGCAAGGAGAAATAAAGATAGGAACTAGACCTATGTAGTTCTCTGATCTGCCCAAGATTTTATTTTTTAAAGCTGGGACAATGTATTGTTTGTTTTAATTTATGATTTGTTGAAATATAGCTCTGAAAAAACAGGCTTTAAAACAAAAAAAATTATGTTTCAAATGGAGCTGGTTTATGGTTCAAATTCAGCTTCAAACACTAGCTGTGTGCTCTTGGGCAAGTCACTTAACCTCAGCTTGCCTCAGTTTCCTCCTCTGTAAAATGGGAATAATAATAGCACCTACCTCCCAAGGTGGTTGTCAGGATCAAAAGAGATAATAATTGCAAAACACTCAGCATAGTGCTCGGCATACAGTAAGCAGGCCATGGATTCCCCTTTTTAGAAGTCTTCAAGCAAAAGCTGGTTCATCACTTGTTGGAGACGTCACAAGAGTTGTTTTAATTTGGGCATGAGTTAGACAAGATGGCTTTTGGGCTCTCTTCCATCCCTGAGATTCTGTAATGCTGTACCTTCATTCACTGTGCCCCATGGCTGCCTATTGTTAGCTGCTTAAATTGTTATGAAGATTTTCCTGATATCAAGCCTAAATTTGTTGCTTTATAATTTCCATTCATTCATTGTTCCTAATTCTACAAACCCCTATAGGACAAGCAGAATAAGTCTAATTAATCCCCCTTCTAAGGGGACTGCTAAGGGGCACAATGGATAGAGAACCTGGCCTGGAGTCAGGAAGACCTAAGTTCAGATGTGACCCTTAGATGCTTATTAACCTCTATTTGCTGCCTCAGTTTCCTTACCTGCAAAATGGGAATAATCACACCCACCTCTCAGAGTATTGTGAGAATCAAATGAGACAATAATTGTAAAGCTCTTAGCACAGTACCTGGTACATAGTAAACACTAAATAAATGTTAGCAATTAATATTGTTCCACATAACAGCCCTTCAGTACTTGAACATAGCAATCATGTGTATCCTAAGTCTCTTCTTCAGGTAAGCATCCCCAGCTCCTTCAGCCAGTTCTTGGATGGCATGATCTTGAGTTCCTTTACCTTCCTCTTCTGGACAATTCCTAGATCATCAATGTCCTTCCAAAAATGATGCATTAAGAATTGAAGACAATAATCCAGAATGATCTGACTGGGGTGGCACATTGTAGGACTACCACCTCCCTAATCTTGGTCACTACATCTTTTTTAATGTAGCTGAAGACCCCATTAGTTTTTTTGGTAGCTATATTCTATTGGTGATTCATATTGAGTTCATGTGCCTAGAATGCACCTCTCCCCAGCCCTACCCACCCCTTACAATCCCTTGGTTATTTAAGGACTCAGTTCATGAATCCTCTCCTGATCCCCTACCTGATTCCTCAACTAATCTCATTCCCCACCCCCTTGCCCCACCACCAAAGCTCTTGGTAGACAAAGATAGTCCCTTGTGTTCACTGAGTACATTTATGAGTTCTCTATTCCTTAAAGTATCATGGATCACACCCTATAACCTCTATGAGATGTTCACACAAGGGGTACAATTTTCAAACCTTGACTAGGATGTCCAAATGCTCATCTCTAAAGTATGATGAACCAAGTTTTTGAAAGTTTGCAAAACACTTTTCATTTCTAGATTTTTTGTTTAACTAACTGCCCTGATCTTAAATGGAGTGATTGAAATAAAAAAGTTTACAATTATAAATAGTTCACAATTGCATCTACATGTTGTTCAGTTGCTTTTCAGTTGTGACCAATTCTTTGTGACCCCATTTGGGGTTTTCTTGGCAGAGATAGTAGTGTTTTGCCATTTCCTTCTCTAGCTCATTCTATAGATGAGGAAACTAAGGCAAATGGGGTTAAGTGACTGGCCCAGTGTCACCCAGTTGGTGTCTGAGACCAGATTTGAATTCAGGAAGATGACTCTTAGACTCCAGGCCCACCTGTCTATCCACTGTACCTCTTAACTGCCTGACAAGCACATAGTAGGTGTTTAATAATGAATGACTGATCTTTGGTTCACTAAAAAGCCTCAGGCCTTTTCTAGAAAACTTTCATGTAGCTATGCCTCCCCATCTTGTAGTTTTGAAGTTGATTTTTTTTAATCCAAGTGTAAGACTCAATATCCAGAGAATATGAGCCCTGGGAACACCTCCCTTGTCAACTATACTGTCAAACTCTATAAACAACCCCACCATAGTTATGGAGTTCCCTTTCCTGTCCCATTCAGAGAACTTGCCATATATCACCAAAAGTACCATGTCCACAGATTGTCAGGCTCTGTATCAGGCCACACAATGGCTCAAGGCTGCCCTCTCTCCACATTACTCTTTGCCCACTTCAATCATGAGTTCAGCCACATAATTCAGAAGATCATTCAGAACCTATTTGTCAATGACAAATCTTTTGGTGGTTCAGGCTCAGGATTAAAGCAGAATGAGACACTGATAGATCATAAAACCTTTAACAAAAGGAACTTTATTCAACAATAGAATGGAAAGGGTATTCAGCAGTGTTGACTCATGGCTGATACATGCTGGTTCAGTTGCACACAGTTTCACTTGCTTCCATAAGATGGCAGGCCTGGTCGAGAAGGGTAAAAGACAGTAGAAGTCTGTCAATACTAAGGAGCCCTAACTTTTCCTGAATTGGGCTTTTATGTCTTAGGTAGCCATGAAGTAAATGTCAACTCTCTGTGTCTTAGTCCCCTGGACCATCTGAGTCTCAAAGATGGTTTAATTGCTTTTTAAAGGAAAAACTAGTCTCTTATTCCCCTGGACCATTTAAGTCTCAAAGGATGGTTTAATTGCTTTTTAAGAGGAAAACTAGCCTATGTGGCAGGGACCTTCTAGTCTTCTTAAACAAGTGATGAATTTCTAGTTGTGGGGCTTACCACTACAAGCTCCAACCAAATTAGCAGTGGACATTACTGTTACCCAACAGGCTCTGACTACCAGTCATGGAAATAGGTAAAGAAGGAAGGAAATAAGCATTTATTTAATGCCTGCTATGTGCCAAGTGAGTAACTAGGTAGTACAGGGAATAGAGTGCCAGGCCTGGAGTCAGGAAGATTTATCTTCCTGAATTCAAATTTGGCCTCAGACACTTCTTAGCTGTTTGACACTGGGCAAGTCACTTAACTATGTTTGCCTCAGTTTTCACATCTGTAAAATGACCTGGAGAAGAAACTGGCAAACCACTCTAGAATCTTTCTTTGCCAAGAAAATCCCACAAGGAGTCATAAAGATATAACTGAAACAACTGAAAAAAAAAAAACAAATGTGCCTGGCACAGTGCTAATTATTATTAAATGTTATCTTTAAATTAAATTATTTATAATATAATTTATAATATAAATTTATAAAATTATATAATTTAATAATAAATTTATAATTATATATTACATATAATATAAAGTATAATGTAATTTATAAAATAAATTAAATATTAAATATTATCTCGTTTGAGCTTTAAAATAACCTTTGCTGGTAGGTACTATTATGACCCCCTTTTATAGCAGCTAGATGGTACAATGGATAGAGTGATGAGCCTGGACTCAGGAAGGTCTTACTTCAAATCTAGCCTCAGATACTTACTTGCTGTGAGTCCCTGCACAAGTCACTTAACCTCTATTTGCCTGAGTTTCCCCATTTTGTAAAATGGGAATAATAGCACCTACCTCCCAGGATTATTGTGAGGATAAAATGATATGATAATTGTAAAGCACCTAATCAGCACAGTACCTGGAATATAGTAAAAGCTATGTAAATATTAGCTATTATTATTAGAGTTGAGGAAACTGAGGCAGACAGAGATTACGTGATTTGCCCAAGGTCACACAGCTAGTAAGGCTAGATCTGAACTCGAGTCTTCCTGATTCCAGGTCCAGGGTTCTATCCACTGTACCACCTACCTGCCTCTGACCAAATAGGAGCCATTAGTCGTTCATATACTTCAGCAAAGGCAGAAGATGTGTCCTTACCCACAGAGTCAAGCAGACAGATCTAATTGCACAGGAGTTTCTCAGCTCCAGTAGATCTGAAGGTTCCCATGATCTGATCATCCCTGTTAACATTTACAATCAGATAAAGGGTGAAAATTGACATCTAGCTCAGATTTGTGTCCAGGGCTATATAATGTGGTTAAAGAAAGTCTGTTTTATTAAGGTTGTATTTTTTTTTAAAAAAACAAACACAAAGCAGAAGGAAAAAAAATAATGAATTTTCATCTGTTTCATTTGGTGCAGTAGTTGAGAATGTATTTGATGATCAGGATAAAATATTCACGTTAGGAGGCTGCTAGGTGGTGCAGTGAATAGAGCACTGGCCTCAGGAGGCCGGTGGAACTGAGTTCAAATCCTGCCTCAGACACTTAACACAAAAACTAGCCATGTGACCTTGGGCAAGTCACTTTAACCCCAATTGCCATCCAAAAAGCAAAAAATAAAATAAAATAAAAATGTTCACATTAACTGAATTCTAATCCCAAATATGGTTCTATACCACCTGTCTCAAAGGTCTGAATCCATGTCTATAATGCTAACTATTAGAAACTGGTATACCAGGAGGCAGCTTGGGAAAGGCAGATTTGGGGGTTGGGGGACTTCATTGTTGTCTTCGTTGCCCACTAAACATTTGACAGCATAAATGCTAATGCTTGGGACACAAGACAGATTGAAATCTTTAGATCTCACTTTTTCCTGTATATGATATATAATGTCCCCCATCCCCAACCCAACTTTTCAGCTTCCATACCATTGCCTTTTTTTTTTTTTTTTGCTTTTTGGAGGGGGGAAGGCAGGGCAATTGGGGTTAAGTGACTTGCCCAAGGTCACAGAGCTAGTAAGTGTTAAGTCATACCATTGCCTTTCAACATTGTATTGCTTATTGGTTTGAATCCAGGGATGCATAGATAGGCAGTAACACAAAGATATATTATACTTTTTGGGATAATAGGCTAGTGATATTTGAATATGTTGCTCATTTTGACCCTTTAATCCCCAGGACTTCTGTGCCCCCACCAGCCCTCAGTGACTGCTCTACCTGGGCCACTATCTTAGGCAGGCCTCAGCCATGCTTTACCTCACTCCCTGTTCCTCTGACAGCTGACTGGCAACCAAGGAATCATGCCTGTGCACCCTCTTCTCCAAACCTTCCTCCAGTTTTGGAAACAAATCGACTCTGCCATTGCTCTGAGGCGGGATATCTCTCTTCTGCTGTGGTCCTTCTCACCATCCTTGTAAATTTCAGGACCAGAATGCTTATTCCTGGTACAAATCTCCTATGTATTTTTGTCACCTCCTATTGGAAAATAAGTTCCTTGAGCACAAGGAAATTAATTAATTTGCTTTTATATGTATATCTCCAGGACTTAGTACAGTGCTTAGCACCTAGTAAGGGGCCAGCTAGGTGGGTAGTGGATAGAGTGCCAGTCCTGGAGTTAGGAAGACCTAAGTTCAAATCTCGCCTCAGACACATAATAACTGTGTGATCCTGGGCAAATCACTTTACCCTGTTTGCCTCAGTTTCCCTATCTGCAAAATGAGTTGGAGAAGGAAATGACAAACCATTCCAGTATCTTTACAAAAACAAAACAAAACAAAATGGGGTCAGGAAGAATAGGACAAGACTGAAAAATAAGTAAACAACAACAAATAGCTTCTGTTTGCACTATAAAGGGCTATAGGACCCAGCCTGGAGGGCTAAACATTGAATGTTTGTCTATTTTCCAAAGTGTTTAACTGATTTTTTTATGTGGCACTAAAACAAAAAAACAAAAACTCTTTGATCTGACACTGACTTCAAATGGAACATTTTCTTGGCTTTTGTCCATCTTGTGTCTTTCTGAGCTGGCAGCAGAAAGAATCACCCAGGGAAGGGGCATTTACAAATAGCCATTTATTATTACTTTCTGCCAAGCTCCAAAGACACCTTGTTCATTTAAAATGAAAGAGACCTCCAAAATGATCAAAGAATAACTGGGCATCTAGTTGGCTGGTGAAATAGCCCTTATTTCAAATGTGATAGGTATTTAAGGAATTTTTAAGAGACTATATATGTGTATAGATATCCATATGTAGTGCTTTATACTCCCCAAAGCATTTTTATATACTTTATATTAATAGCAACTTAAATTTATGGTTTGGGGTTTTTTTTTTAGAATTTAAAAGCCTTGACAAATACATTATCTCACAATATATGCCCAACAATTGTAATAAATACAACAATTGTAATATTATTCTCCCCATTTTAAAGATGAGGAAACTAAGTTAAGTGATTTGTTCATAGTCACATAGGTACCAGTAGTAAGTGTCAGAGTCAGGATTTGAACACAGCTCTTTTCACTATGTGATTGCTACCACCCAATGATTATGGTATTGATAGAAGTGGTGGTAGCTGTGGAAGTGAAGATAATGTGCTTTTTTTTTTTAAAGCAATCAGGGTTAAGTAACTTGCTCAAGGTTACATGGCCAGTTACTTTGTGTGGGTGTTAAGTATCTGAGCTGGGAACCATCCCAGGTCTCTGGACTCTGGGGCCAGCACTTTTACTCACTGTGCCACCTGGCCACCCAGATAATATGCTTTTCAATAAAACATTTAACCTTCCTGTACCTTGGTTTTACTACCTGTAATATATGTGCAGCACCACACTGGACATACTGTTCCAATCCACATGCTCTAGCAGGTTCCTAGAACTGGGGTTCCCAGAATAAGACCAGCTGTACTTCCCTCTCAAAAGCTTGAGGGGTTGTGTTTCTAATGCTATCAGCTTGAGCCCCCATTCTGGTATGTTCTCTCTAATATCAACCACCAATTACAGTTACTATTTCCCTGGTATGATTGACACCCTCCAGTGATTAGCACTCCAGTATCATTTAACCAATTAAGATCAATTAGCTTTCACAAGGGTATACTTGCTGAGAGGACTTATAAAGAACAGAAGTATAAACCGTTCCTCTGAACTAGGCAGGGCAGAATAGTGAGAGCAGACTCTCCTTTGTAACTCTTCAGTCCCTCAAGGGAGTGGGATCAAAATTAAAGTGGTTGCTACAAAGCATTAACCCACCAAATTCACTTGCAAGTACAATAACATGGCCAATGGATGAGCTGATGTCACTACCTCTTGGCCACCTGCAACACTGCTCTGCTGAGTCAAGCTTCTCTGTGCCTTGCTTCTCACTGGGCACGCAGAGTCCACAAAATCTGGCACAGACATCCATCTCTGGACCTTTGGCAGCTCACTCTTCTAAAATTTTTAAGCTCACAAGGTCACAGCCTAGTCCGTTCTATATTCCTTCACCTAAGGGAAGAAAAAGTAGACACAACAGCAACACAAGCAACAGCAGAACCATGTTCTCACAGCTTCAGATGAACCAGAGTGGGGAAAGTGCTGCTGGTGTTAGCTCTCTCCCCATCCTGAGGCTTAGAAAGGTCTTTGCCTCCTCATTTTAATATAACCAGGCAGGGAGAGGGAGAAGGAGAGAGGGGAAGAGGGAAATGGAAAGGGAGAGAAAAAGAGGTAGGGAAAGAGGAAGGGGAAGGGGAAAGGAAGGAAAGAGAGGAAGGAGAAGAGGAAGGGAAAAGGTAGAGGGGGGAGGGAGATAAAAGGGGACAGGGAGAAGGATGGGAAAGGAAAAGAGAAAAAGAGGAAGAGGGAAATAGGGAAAGGAAGTGGGGAATGGGAAGGAAGGAGGGCAAGAGGGAGAAGTGCAGAGAAGGAGAGGGAAGGAGGGAGGAAAAAGTAGAGAAAGGGAAGAGAGGAAAATGAAAGGAAGAGATGGAAAGGGAAAGGAAAAGAAGAGAGGGAGAAGGAAGGAGGGAGTAAAAGATGGAGAGGAAGGGAAGAGATGGAGGAGAGACAGAGAAGAGAGAGAGAGAAAAGGAAGGGAAAGGAAGAGAAGAGAGACAGAAGGATTATGGGAAAAGAAGGAGAAGGGAAAAGAGGAAAGGAAGAGAGAAAGAAAGGGAGAGAAAAATCCTTCTTCACCTTGTAATTATCATAATTAGTAGTCATTCTTACACGTGCTCTGAAGTGGAGAGGTACATCTCTTCATCTCAATCATTTCATATCATCAGGCACTTCCAGAAACAAGGTCGCCAAGCCTTTCCTCAGGATTTAATCACAGGCAGAGTATACTCTCCACCCTTGGATGATGGGCCTCCCATTGTCTAGCACCACTACATGTAGCCCAAAGTACTGTGATAACTGAGCTCTGTTAGGTGGCCTCTGCTCTCTCTCACATGTGAGAAGAATGTCAGCTCCTTGAGAGAAATAATTGTTTTCCACTTGGATTTCATATCTCCAGTACCTAGCACATTGTTATACACATACTCCAGTGAATCTGCCAAAGCAGATTGAGTTCTGTGCCCACCCATCTTGTGTGATTCTTATCCATATCCTTCCATAAATTTGACCCTGGGGATCCACCCAAGGTTCTAAGGGCCTTATTATATTCTCTTAACATAGAGAGGATACCAATGGGGCAAGTCAGAGGTCCACTGGCTATTCTTCACTCTCTCTATGTGACTAACCCATCTTCTTCAATTAGATATTTCTTTAATGATACCTTTTATACCACTTTTTTTTTTAAAGTAATTGGGGTTAAGTAACTTGCTCAAGGTTACACGGCCAGTTATTTCTGGGTGTGGTGCTAAGTATCTGAGCCCAAATTCGATCCCCAGGTCATCCAAACACTGGGGCCAGTGCTCTTACTCACTGAGCCACCTGGCCGCCCCTAAGCAATTGGGGTTAAGTAACTTGCTCAAGGTTACACGGCCAGGTGTTTCTGGGTGGGTGCTAAGTGTCTCAGCCCGGATTCGATTCCCCAGGTCATTCCGACACTGGGGCCAGTGCTCTTACTCGCTGTGCTACCTGGCCGCCCCTATACCACTTTTCTTGACTAATTCCTTATTTGAGGAAGCTAGACGGTATAGTGCAAAAGACTGCTGGACTTGGAGTCAGGAAGACTAGAGTTAGAATCCAGTTTCAGATACTTACTAGCTGTGTGACTCCCAATAGGTTTCTTAGTTTCCATTTGTCTCAGTTTTCCCAGGTGTAAAATGGGGAGAGTAATAGTGCCTACCTCCCAGGGACAGAGTTGTTGAAACGATCATATGAGACAACACATGTAAAGTCCTTTGAAAACCTTACATTGATATGCAAATGTTAGCTCTTTTTTTAATATGTTGTAGCCTGCTTAGTCCTACTATGTGCCTCTCTATTGCTCTTCAGACACTATAGTTTTCCCTGACTCACATTCATAAAATATCACCTGAAGAATATTAGTTTTAAAAAGATGGTCCCTTGCTTCAGGGAAAATCCTAAGATTTAAGAGCATTAAAAAGAACTTCATCATTCTCCAAAGGCAGTCCAATACAATCTAATCTCTTCCTCCCATTCTTTTCTGGGACCAGCTCACTGTCCATGTACAATAATGAACACATTCTATAAGCTGTTCACCCAATAATATATCATCATTTGGACAATAGGCATTTTCCCATCCATTTAGTGTTTTCTATGTGGATAGTTGGATCAAATACTTTTCATAGACTTAGAGCTTCAAGGGACCCTAGAGGTCATTCAGACCAATGTGCTCATTTAAAATATGAGGATTCCAAGGCCCAGACAAGTTAAGTGATTTACCCAAGGTCACATGCAAGAGAGTCAGAATTAAAACCTAGGTTCTCTTACTCCAGATCTATCACCCTTTTCAGTGTCCCTGTTTTATGCCTCACTTGATATAAAAAATTAGAGTCATCAAAAAAGGATCTTTACTTTATATCTTTGAAGGAATCTCATATAATTTTGACATATGAATGGGAGATGCCTTATTGGAGTAATTTGCTCTACTGAGTCAAATACTTTCTTTTAATCAGGAAAAAAAGTTTATTTTGGATTCTCTACATCTTTTGATCAACCATGTGATGGTAAAGAAGTGATCTGCTGTGGTATATCACTTTCAAAAGCCTTCATAGGTTTTCTAATGCCCTCATCAAAAATGTCTAGTGTGCATGTATGTAATAAAGATGGCAAAGTAGGCCATAGGTCAGTAATGAATATTCTTTCAGTTACTGGGTTTTTTGTGGGTTGAGTTTTTTTAAAGAACATTTTTTGAGGGTTTTTTTCTCCACATCTTTGGTAGTTTCCCCTCTTTCACATACCTTGAGAATCAGTACCTCACCCCCATTATGTCCAGCATGTAACTTCTCTGTATATACTTAATCCAATCCAATTGCTTTTTCCATCTCTTGCGTTCTTCAAAGCTTTATCTTTTTCCTCAGGATTATTGATGTTAATTACTATGATGTTAGAGCCCAAATGGGGTGGCTCCACTCACTTCACTATGATAACATTTATACAGTTGGGTTTTTTTTTTGCATCTTTTATATGCTTGTTGTCCCCATTCCAATCTCATCTTAAATGCTCCCAGGATGATCTTATATCTCACTCTAAGCTTTATCTGATCGTTCTGCATTCTTTTCTTTTACCCCTACCTGACTCCTGGTTCACTGGTTGGGGCTCTGAAACCTCATCCCTAACGTCAGACTTTTTTAGCCCTTATGCTCTCTTGTTCTATAAATAGGACTCTCAACTTCACTGTGGGATATTGGCCTGGACGGCATGATATGATGTTGGGACAAGCCTTGATATTTGTTTGAAGGCCTAGTATACAGACAGATGCAACACCCATTTAGGGCCTGTTGTGGCCCAGGGAATATTTTGGAAAAGACCCTCTTGGAGTACCACAAGGGCCCTAAAAGAGCTCTCTGTTTGTTCTGTGGCAGCCCTGGCAGAGAAACAACTAGAAGAGGGTGAGAGGAGTCAGAACTGTGTGTGGCAATTCTGCACACCTAACTCTGTCATATTCTTCTGACCCTTCTTCCCATGCATAAGTCCTTGATCCCAGAAGTAATCTCTCACACCCCAGCCTTATACTCCGAAAGGCCGATCTTCATCATAACAATTTTTCTGTTTAGCAGGGAGAAACAAACTGGAGCTTAAAGCTGTGGGTGGTACTTTCTTAGCTCAGAAACCAGTCTGGCCCTGTAAGCTACTACAGTGAACTGTACTGTGGGAACCGGTCTGTTCAGTTGCAGCTGAAGGGGTTTTCCAACAAAGACGTTTGTTTGGCTTGCAATGCAAACAGTGCAACCGGTCTATTGGAGTGCGTGGTTCCCCTCCATGTCCCCCCTGCTTAGGGCGTGCTTCCTCATTGGCTAACCAGTCGTGCTGGACCTACTGGCCCTTCAGCTGTTAGCTGTGAAGGAGCCATATTTAACTGGAGGTAAGTAAGCAGTCAAGCTGTCTGCAGCTCTGATATTTGCACAGCCCTGGAGCTGCCTTCCTGCTCAATCTAGAAAGAGAAGGTAAGAGTCAAATCACCTCCTCTGGTTGAGCTGGGGGGAACCCTACGGAGGCAGGGGACTGCGGCCAGGATCCCTGGAGCCAAGTTGAAGTCATCTCTCCCTGACCGTACAAGGTGGTGGCCTTCACCACAGCCCAGCTTGGCCTTGGATCTACTCAGAGTCTCAGGGCTGGTCAGCCTCAGAGGGACAAGCAGCAGGAGCCCAGGACATCATCAGGCTCTGGCATTTATCACATCACCACTGGTTCTCTGAGGACCATCCTTTTAGGTCCACCAGCAGCTACAGAAGAAGAAGCAGCAACAGCAGCAGTTTTCCCCAGAGATCCCATCATCCATCCTCTAGTTCTTCGGCAGATACCCTAAGGCTTCCATTCCACACTCTTGTTGGGAAAAAGATCAAGCTCAAGTTCAGGGTTGTTCACGTTGGACCTGAGGTCACCCTGCCCAGTGCAGTAACAGCCACCCTACTCCCTCCTAGGGCCATAAGAGGAAGGAAGGTACCCTGGTTATATCATTTTGCCTCCTTCCTCAAGCCTAATCTGGAAGATTATGCGTCAAGAGGGAACTTCCTCAACCTTGCCACCGATGGCCTCAGCCCCCATGCCACCCAACCAAGAGCCAGGCAGACCTTCCCAGTCTTTCCAGCAGGATCCAGCTGGGGTCCATTGGGCCCCAGCAGAGATCCGGCACCTCCTGGCCATCATGGAAGAGCCAGCCATTCGGCGGCGCCTGAAGACAGTCCACCGTAACACTTCTGTGTATGAGGATGTGGCCCGGCGGCTCCAGGAACAAGGCTATGTCCGACATGCCCACCAATGCCGTACCAAGTTCAAGGCTCTCAAAGTGGCTTACAAGAAGGCTCATGCAGCAGTCTTGCATTCTGGGATGGCCCCTCAAGGATGCCCCTTTTATGAAGAAATGAACCGGGTGCTACAGACCCAGGTCACCACTGCCAGCCCCAAGCACGCCTTAGAGCAGAAGCAACAGCAGCAGTGTGATCCGAATTATTCCCAACAGCAATTAGAAGGTGGGGAGAATAGAGGTGAAGAGAAGGAAGCCACGGAGGACTGTCCCCCCCAGCTCTACAAACAACAGCAGCAACAGAGGCCAGACACAGAGCATCTGCTTAAGGTGAAGGTGGCAGAACTGCCTAATGATTTAAACCCAGATGGCCAAGCTAGAGCAGAGGGAGGAAAGGACTGTAGAGAGACCGGCCATCAGACTGGGACAGGTAAGTGGTCAGGTGTACTGCAGCCCCTGAGGGGGAGGGTGGTCAGAGGGGAACAAGAGACGTTAGAAGGCTCCTATAGATGGGGGCAGGACCACAGGGTGAAAGGAGTGCTGAGATTGGCAGAGAATGACTTGAATTAATCCCGGTTCTGCCCTTTACTCCCCATGACTGTACGCAAGTCACTTGTTAAGACCTTAAAGTCTTCATCTGTAAAATGGATAAGTTAAACAAAATCACCTCCAAAGTCCCTTCCAACACTAATATATGATACTGAGATATAACTCTAGAGTTTTGGTAGGGGGGGGTTCAGTAAATGTGACTAGAGTATTAGATCACAAAGTCCTCTCATTTTGAGCAGCTAGGAGGTACAGTGGATAGAACACCTGAATTCAAATCTAGCCTCAGACATTTACTAGCCGTGTGACCCTGGGCAAATCACTTAACCTTTGTTTGTCTCAGTTTTCTCAACTGTAAAAGGGGGCTAATAACATTATCTAACTTTGTGGGGTTGTTGTGAGGATCAAATGAGATAATAACTGTAAAGCATTTAGCAAAATAGCTGGCACACAGTAGGCTCTATAGAAATACTTATACCCTTCCCCTCTTTCCATTATGCAATGGTATCTCTTTACTGTGATCATGATAACTAGTTATAGAAAGGAAACAAGCATTTATTAAACACACAGTATGTGCCAGGTCCTATCGTAAGCACTTTGAAAATATTATCTCCTCTGATGCTCACAACAACCCTGAGAAGTAGTTGCTGTTATCATCCCCCTTTTACAGTTGAGGAAACTGAGGAAAAAAGAAGTTAAGTGACTTGCCCAGGGTCATATAGCTAGTAAGCATCCAAGGCTGGATTTGAACTCAGGCCTTCCTGACTTACTGTCTTCTTTATCCACTGTGCCACCTACCTGCCTCCAATCATAATTGACTATTTCCTTTTTTTTTTCCTTTTTGGGAGGGGAAAAGGCAAGGCAATTGGGGTTAAGTGACTTACCCAAGGTCACACAGCTAGTAAGTGTCAAGTGTCTGAGGCCAGATTTGAACTCAGGTCCTCCTGACTCCAGGGCCAGTGCTCTATTTACTGTGCCACCTACCTGCCCCCATAATTGACTGTTTTTCTAAAAAGGTGATACTAGAATGAGATGAAGAAGAATGGGAGGCAGGGAGGTGAGAACTACATTTATTTTTCTTTTTTTAACTTCTCTAGGTTTCCAGAGAAAGCCAGGTCCAAATCTATCCCAAAGGGAGATACCACTACCACCAACCCCACCAGCACCAGTAGTGACAACCACCACCTTTGGAGGACTATCTGGCCGGGCCCGCCAGTTTCCATCAAGGGCTCGCAACTTCAGGCGGCACCAAACAGCAGCTGCCATGATTGCCTCCGAAATGGCAGAGAATCGCCGCCTGGCCAGCCAGCTGGCACGGGAGTCAGTGGCTCAACTGCAGCACCACTTGGACCAGCACAACGCACACATGGCAGCCCTGGTTCAGGTGGCACGAGACAGTTATGCCCAGCGCCAAGAAGTAGTGGCTATCTTGCAGGATGTTGCAGATGATGTCCACGAGGGGGTGGCCCTATTGAGGTCTTCCGTTGGCCGTCTGGGTCAGGAATAAGACCTTCAGACCTCTGGCTGTCTCCCCATCCTCCAACCTCAGGCACTTCTGACATCCCAAGGAGCTTGGGAGAAGCAACTTTTTTTTTTTCTGCAGAAACTGTTTTATTTTGTTCTTTCAGTTTGTTACCTTACAAGAGTCAAAAACTTTTCTTTCAGGAGAAAGTCAGTGGGAAACCTTTGAGGAAGAACAGAAGACTAGGGGGTTAGAGGACATGGGGACCAAGACTAAGGCCATCAAAGCAAAAGGGTTTGAGGCTATGAAATAAAAAAGGATTTCTAGGGGGGAATTTTTTCAAATTTTCTTTCTGTTCAGGTTTACTTCAGCCCAGGAGACAAAAGTGGAACAAGTCTTTGCTAGGTGGGAACTCAGGGATGAGTAAGGCAGTCAGGTGGCACACTGGATAGGACACAGGGCCTGGAGATTTGAATTCAAACCCAGCCGCATACACTTACTAGCTGTGTGACCCTGGGTAAGTCACTTAACCCTGCCTTGGTTTCCTCATCTGAAAAATGAGCTGGAGAAAGAAATGGCAAACCACTCCAGTATCTTTGCCAAGAAAACCCCAAATGGAGTCATGAAGAATCAAACATCACTAAATAACAACAGGGATGAGGAAATGGGCACTAGAGAAGCTTGAGTCAGGTGATACTATCACAAAGAGGTACCATACTAGATGTGTCTTCCTACTCTACCCCCACCCCACCCAGCCGGATAGCATTTTTAAAACAACCTATACTTGCCAACAAGCAATAGATGCAGAGTGAATTTAGATGACCTTGGGCAAGTCACTTGCCCTATTCCTTTCTGGTATTCACATGCCTTATTTATAAAATGAGAGCATTGTACCGGAGAATCTCTAAGGTCTATCAGATCTGAGGCTTTGGATTATGGTAAATTTGGATTGGCAAGCTTTTACCAAAGGGCCCTGCAAGATCACACCTTGTTTTGTTTGGGGTTTTTTTTTGTGTGTGTGGTAGTTGAGTAGTTTTCCAATTGTGTCCAACTCTTCATGATCCCATTTGGGGTTTTCTTGGCAAAGACACTGAAGTGGTTTACTATTCCCTTCTCCAGCTCATTTTACAGCTGAAGAAACTAAAGTAAACAGGGTTAAGTGACTTGCCCAGGGTCACACAGCTAGTAAATAGGATTTGACCTAATGAAGATGAGTCTTCCTGACTGCAGGCCCAATGCTCTATCCACTGTACCACCTAGCTAAAAAGCAAAAGGCATGGGGACAGGGACAGCTAGGTGGTGCAGTAAATATCCGGCCCTGGAGTCAGGAGGACCTGAGTTAAAATCCAGCCTCAGACCCTTAACACTTATTAGCTGTGTGACCTTGGACAAGTCACTTAACCCCAATTGCTCCTCAAAAAAAAAGGGGGCATGGGGAGATAGGAGTGTTACTTATGCTTTGGTAGTTAGTATGAATAGCAGACAGAATGCTGGGCTTGGAACCGGAGTTCAAACCCTACTTGCTAGATATGTGACCCTAGGCAAGTCATTTATCCTCACTGAACCTCAGTTTCCTCATCTGTAAACATAAAATAAAATGAAGGGGTTTGATTCAATGGCTTCTAAGATTCCTTTCAGTTCTAAGTCATTGATCCCATCATGTCCATAAGAGCATGAATGTCCCTAAATTTTGACACGTTTCACAACTGAAATTCATCAACTCATCCCTATTCCCATCTTTACTTCTACCTTTGATTTCCAAGAAATGGAAACTGGTACAAAAGAAGGAACTATCTGGAAATCAATCAAGAAAGTTAAAGGACCTGGTTATACATCGCGACTGTTACAACAATTATACATTAATTTCACCCACTTAAACATGGTTTACCTCTTTTTTTCAATTCTTGTGAGACCTAAGGTCATAAATCTCTGTCTCTCTCTGTTTCTCTCTCTGTTTCTCTCTCTCTCTCTCTCTCTCTCTCTCTCTCTCTCTCTCTCTCTCTCTCTCTCTCTCTTTCTCTCTGTCTCTGTCTCTGTCTCTGTCTCTGTTTCTCTCTGTCTCTGTCTCTGTCTCTGTCTCTCTGTCTCTCTCTCTCTCCATCCTCCTTCCCTCCATGCTTTGTCCTCTCTCTTTCTCTCTGTTCTCTCTCTCTGTTCTTTCTGTCTCTCTCTTTGTTCTCTCTGTCTCTCTGCTCTCTCTCTGTTCTCTCTCTCTCTCTATTCTCTCTCTGTCTCTCTGTTCTTTCTGTCTGTCTCTCTGGCCTCTATTTCTCTCCATCTCTCCCTGTTCTCTCTCTTTCTCCCTGTTCTCTCTCTCTCTCTCTCTCTCTGTCTCTCTCTCCCTGTTCTCGCTGTCCTCTCTCTCTTTCTCTCTGTTCTGTCTCTCCCTGTTCTCTCT
>NW_027187351.1:3983936-3997401 GCF_028583685.1 Petaurus breviceps papuanus
TGTCTCTCTCTCCCTGTTCTCTCTGTCCTCTCTCTCTTTCTCTCTGTTCTGTCTCTCCCTGTTCTCTCTCTCTTTCTCTTTGTCCTCTCTTTCTCTCACACACACACATCTCATCATCATCATCATTATCATTATCATCATCATCCTCATGATCATTACTTACCCCCAACAATCCTTGTATCCATTTTAGAAAGGGTAACTATCTAGGAGCTGTGGTATCAGTGGGAGATGAAGACAGAAAGGGAAATGCTCAATTGGAAAGCACAAAGTGATGTCTCATAGATGCTAGGCATTGAATTATCTCTATACTGTTTTCTTCTATGAAACCTTATCTATGGATGAGACCAAATGTCTTCAACTGCCTATGAAAACTGTTTATCTTTCACCAAACTCCTGACCTTTATTAATTAATCTTTGGGCAAAGGCTCTACTCCTTTCCAAGATGCCACAGAATTACCCTGGTCCCTAAGCCCTTAGAAAATTAAAAAAGCATGGGGGCAGCTAGGTGGCTCAGTGAACAGAGCAACAGCCCTGGAGTTAGGAGGATCCGAGTTCAAATGCAGCCTCAGACACTTAACAATTACTAGCCTTGTGACCTTGGGCAAGTCACTTAACTCCAATTGCCCTGCCCTCCACCCTCCAAAAAGCAAAAAACAAAAAAAAGAAAATTAAAAGCATGATAAAAATGGAAAGGGGCAGCTAGATGGCATAGTGGATAGAGTGCCAATCTGAAGTCAGGAAGACTCATCTTCTTGAGTTCAAATCTGGCCGCAGACACTAAGTATGTGACCCTCAGTGAGTCACTTAACCTTGCTTGCCTCAGTTTCCTCATCTGCAAAATAAGTTGGAGAAGGAAATTGCAAATCACTCCAGTATCTTTGCCAAGAAAACCCCAAAGGGGTTCACAAAAAATTCAGACATGACTGAAACAACTCAATAACAATAAGAAATAGTGCAAAGAGCACTGACTCTGGAGGTAAAAGATCTGGGTTCAAATCCCACCTCTGATGATAACTTTGGACAAATCATTGACCCTCCCTGGGCCTCGGTTTTCTCATGTAGTTAGATTAAATCTATCTCTTTGCTTTTCCCAGACAGATTTCTCTCCAAGAGGAGACAGTGTAGTTTCTGGGCATCATTAAAATGCCCTGTTTCTCTTCTAACCATTGAACAGGGAGGGGAGTGACAAGAACTGAAGGCCTGGGTTAAAATGGAGGGGAAGGCAGAGCAATTAAGGTTAAGTGACTTGCCCAAGGTCACATGGCTAGTAAGTGTTAAGTGTCTGAGGTCGGATTTGAACTCAGGTCCTCCTGACTCCAGGGCTGGTGCTCTATTTATAGAGCCACCTAGCTGCCCCATCCAAGCTCTACTATCAATTGCTCCTCTGACTTTGTGCAAGGTCTGTCAATTTTCTGTGTCTCAGTTTCCTGATCTGTGAAATAAAGGAATTGGACCAGATCACCTCGAAGACCTCTTCTCTCTCTAAATCCTAAGATTTAGAGCTCTAACCCTACTATCTTTTTCAAAACCCTAAAAGGACAACTGTATACACAGGAACATGTAAAGATCCAGGTTTTACATCCTGGAAAACATTTAATTTCAGAGTTGTAAAGGCCCTCTGACATCATCTAATTTCAGAGGGAAGATGAAGATCTTCATCCGGGGTCACACTGTGAGGAGCAGGCCTGCTGGAGGTCCCAATTCCTGATATAGTAAGTCCTCTTCCCACTTATCCAAAGTGCTAGAGGGAGTGTTTCTATGCCCAACATTTGTACAGTACCTACTATGTAACAGGAACTGTGCTAGGCACTTTAGAAATATTATCTCCTTTGATCTTGACAACAACCCTAAGAGGAAGGTGCTGATACTATCCCCATTTTACAGATGAGGAAACTAAAGCAAACAGGTTAAGTAACTTGCCCAGGCTCACAGCTAGTAAGTTAGTCTTCCTGAATCCAGGCCAATCATTCTATCCACTGTGGCTTCACCTCGCTGTATAAAAAAAATTTTTTTTAAGAAGAACACTGAAGAAATCTAGTGACTTCTTGAAGGTGACAAAATCAATCCATAAGCACTTATTAGTCAATAAATATTTATGTGCCTACTATGTGCCCCTGTGTTAAATCCTGGGCATACAAAGTAAAGGACCCAAGGTGCTTACAGTCTAATGGAGGAAGACTCCCCACAAAGAAAGCTGAAAGTGGAGTGGGGGAAGAAAAGAGAAATTTATCTAGTGCCAGGGTATGACAGAAATTCAAAGGAGTACAGCCAGGTAGGACCAAAGATACCTACTATGTGCCAGGAACTGTGCTAAGTACTGGGGGATACAGAAACAAACAAACAAAAAAGCACACAGGTGATAAGACCTGAGATTGAAATCTAGATTGTTTGCCACCAAATTCAGTATTCTTTTCTTTAAACCATCTGCAACATCACCAAAATTCACTTTGTAGGATCACATTTTTAAAGCTGAAAGATGCCCAAGAAGAAGGTCATTTAGTTCAAGCCCCTCATTTTATACCTGAGAAAAGTTTCCCAAAGAATTTAAGTGACCTTGACCAATGTCCCACAGGTAGGAAATGGCAGAGGCAGGATTTGAACCCAGGCCCTTGGACTCCAAATGAGACATTCTTATCACTACACCATATTTTTTATTGTCTGTTTAAGTTCCTGTTAAGATCCTGTCTTAGGATCATTGATGGCAGGGCCTGTCTTTTCTCCTTTCCTAGCATCCCCAGCACCTAATCCTGGCATACACACAGTGGGTGCTTAATAAATGCTTGTTTACTAGTAACAGATGTAAGAGCTAGAAGGGAGCTCAGAGGTGATCTAATCCAACCCACTCATTCTACAGACAAGGAAAACCAAAGACCAGAGAAGCTAAGTCACTTGTTTTAAAGATCCCACAAACAAACAAAAAAATCCTAAAGCTGACCTTTGAACCAAGATCCTCTGATTCCAGGAGATAGCTAGGTGGTTCAGCAGATAGAGCACTGGGCAAGGAAGAAGGGAATTCAAATCCGGCTTCAGATACTTACTAGCTTTGTAACCCTGGAAAGGTCACTTAACTTCTGTTCACCTTAATCCACTGGAGAAGGAAATGGAAAATCACTCTGGTATCTGCCAAGAAAACCCCATGGAGAGTATAGCCCATGGGGTCACAAAGAGTTGGACATGACTGAACAATAAAACCTCTGATTCCAAATCTAGTACTCTTAACACTCATCATTCATTCTAAAGGAAACAAATTGTCCAAACAGCATTCTATCAAAACTTGGGTGTGATTTTTTTTTTTAATGTGAACCCTGGCCTGCTATAATTCTTCATTGCTAAGGAACCTGGCAGGAGAGGAGGAAACATTGAAGAGAGAAGAGAATTAGGTAAAAACAAGTGATATAAAAGCTGGATTTGGGAGATGTCCCTTGCATTTCTAATGTATCACAGAGAAGGAGGGCCATGCTAATTCTACAGAAATACAGTCCATTTTTCTTTCACCCCTGGGCTATTTTGTTCAATGTAGCTTTCTGGGAAAGTTCTCTATTGCCAACCTTCAACCTGGGAGGAGGAGGAAGATGAAAAAGGAGGGCTGAAGGAACGCCGGGAAGAACTTAAAGAAGGGGAGATGGGGCGACCAGGTTGCACAGTGAACAGAGCACCGGCACTGGAGTCAGGAAGATCTGAGTTCAAATCCGACCTCAGACACTTGACACAAAAAAACTAGCCGTGTGACCTTGGGCAAGTCACTTAAGCCCAACTGCCTTACCTTTCCCTCTCCAAAAAAAAGCAAAAAAAAAAAAAAAAAAGAAGGGGAGAGAGGATGAGAGGAGGGAACTCCCCAAACTACATCTCCTAGAATTCCAGCTAGTGGTCATTTTCTACCCATGCTGGAATGTTGAAAACTGTAGCTCCAAAGTGATCTCTCCAAAGTGAACCTTCTGCTCTCATTAAGATTCATTTCTCTACTATGACCCACATATATCATGCTTCTTTTCCACTTCTGCATATTTGCTCATGTTGGCTCCCCCCAGACACTCCCACAACCCCAAGTTTGCCTCATTAGTGTTTGTGGGACTCCATCAGATAACCACGGAGTTCCCCATTGGGACTCCACATATTCTTCAGTGTACTATGCCCTCATAGTTATGGGACTGGGTAGTGACCCTCCTCACCTGTTGGCCCTCCTTACCTCCCCTCCCTCCCCACCCTCAATATTTTTAATCTCCTTGGAAACATGCAGTCCCTATAGATCATCTCCCTCAAATCCAATGAACATTAAAAACTGTCTGCTAGGCATTGTGCTCCACTCCCTGTTAAATAAAAAGTATTCTGCCTAATTGTAGGCAAAATGTCCACAGAGAAGTAGAGGGGCCTTGAACTCAGGCTCAACACCCACCGCTGACTCCTACTGACTGTGTAGCCCTGGGGAGGTCACAACCTCTTAGAGCTCCAAGCAATTCTCTAAGACTAGACATTGCCCTGGTAGAAGCACCACATTGGGAGGGCCCAATAGCTATGAAATCGAGGTTCCAGTCCCTATCCTTAAAACGTGTAAGTGTTTCACAAAGTGAAAGGAGCACGAGGATAAAGACAAAGCCTAAGAGAAGGTGGGATTTTTGTGGGAAAATGCTCGAGGTTTCAGGTGGTGGTTGAACTGAGTAGGTCAGAGTCTCATATACAAATATATATGTCTATATAGATATATGCATATATGGGTGTATGCATACATAAATACACACATACATATACATACGCGTGCGCACACACATATATATTTCTATATTCCTCTATATGTGTGTCTGTGTGTATGGAGGTTGTATTTGAATTGGATAGGTCAGAGTCTCATATATAGACATGTGCATATATGGGTTATGCACATATATTCTTCTGTGTGTGTGGGTATGTATGGAGGTTTCAGGCAGTATTTGAATTGAGTAGGTCAGAGTCTCATATACAAATATGTATGTATATATACATATTTGTATTAATTTTTCTATATGTGTACACACATAATACATATATAGAGGAATGTATAGGTGTGTATATGCATAATACATATATACATGTAGAGGAATATATATGATATATTATATATCATACATATCATATATATATCAAATACAGACACATCACATGCAATATCAACACATAAACACAAAAAAGCATATGACAGTGAGTAGAATGCTGGTCTAGGGGTCAGGAAGACTTGGTACAAGCCCATCTCTGGCACATACTGGCTGTGTGGCCCTGGGTAAGTCACCTCTCAGTGCCCCAGGAAACTCTAAGATTAGGTTTGAGCTCTGGTACTGAACTGCTAGCAGAGGCAGTTTTCTCAATGGGATTTTTTAGTATCAATAAAATTATAGGTCTCGTAGACACAAACACAAGCGTGTATGTTTGTATGTGTGAATATACACATTTTAGATATACATGTGTGTATACATACACACATGCATAGATATACATATACATATATATTTTAAGATATATTTATAAAATGAAATGTTTGTATATAGATGTATATCTTTCTGGACAACAAAATTCTTGTCCTACAGGCAAAAAGTGAGGATGTTAGGAAGCTTAGGGTAAAACCAGTTATGAGCACCAAGGCCACCACTATGAACTGTTAGAATATTATGGCAGCTGCATTCTTGTAAACTATACATCTAATCTCTCAGTCCCTTTTTTACAAGGCCTGTCAATAATACATTGAACAATATATACTTCCTTTTATTTTTTTGAGGGGGGAGGGCAGGACAATTGGCGTTAAGTGACTTGCCCAAGGTTAGTAAGTGTTAAGTGTTTGAGAATGGATTTGAACTCAGGTTCTCCTGACTCCAGGGCCAGTGCTCTATTCACTGTGCCACCTAGCTGCCCCTATACTTCCTTCTTTTAATGCTATATATGCAGCTACTCTCCATCAGCCAATCTTGGATGCTCAAAAATAAAGTGGGAGGGTGGGTAGGGAATGTGATTCACCAAGTGTTGTAAATATTAATAGCATAGATTTATTAATGAGGTATTGGAGAAAGAAGAAGAAAAAAGACAGGGCAGGGGAGATTTCACTCTCTATCCTGCTGGGCATCGAGGGCTAAATATCGAATGATGGCTTGACGCACTTGCTGCCCCATTTTCCTTTGTGCCTCATCATCTGCTGGCCACTCTGCAGTCTGGCTCCGCTCAATGCAGCATCGAGGCTGAAGGCCACTGTCCCACTCATGGGGGAAGACCTCTCCTCGGTCAATACACAAATTGTGTAGCAAGCAGCAACCAGTAATCACCTTCCCAATGCGCTCAGCCCGACAAGGAGCCTTGGCCAAGAGACATTGCCACCGTCCTCTCAGCTGCCTGAATGCTTGGTCAATTGTCTCTTGTGCTGATGATAGCCTCTCATTGAAACACAGCTCCTCAGGGGTGGCAGGGTGGTGGCATGGGACCATCAGCCACTCTCGAAGAGGGTAGGCCTCATCACCAACCAGAACAGGTCCGATGGTTTGGCCTCCGATTTCTTTATGGATGGGTGGAAAAAGATTGCCTAGGTTTCCCTTTTGACAGAGCTGGCTTGCTTCCAACATGTGGGAATCATGGCTGGAACCTGAGCTACCAACAAACACTTGACTGAACCGGAGTCTGGGGTCAGCCACAGCTTGAAGAATAACTGAAAAATATTGGTGCTGGTTCCAGTAGTCTTTTTCCTGTCCCTTGGGGCAGCGCACCTCAATATGGGTGCTACCAATGGCCCCAGCACACATTGGAAAACTGTGCCTGGCCCAAAACATCTCCATGACCTCCTCAAGATCACATTGGTTTTCCAGGAGGTGTCGAAAGCCCATGCAAATAGCATCCACAACCTCGTGGAAGGTATGTCCAGCAGTGGATCTCCCCACGCCAAAAAGCTCAGCCACACATCTAAGAGGCACAGGGGAGGCCAAATGGTACAGGCCAATGGCTACCTTGCGGGGCACTGAGAGAGGGAGCTTCATCTGGGTGGCTTCATGTTGGAGATATGGGGTCAGCTGGTCACAGATGTAATAGAAGGTCTCCTTAGACATTCGGAAGGTTTGCCTCCAGCATTGGGGGTCTAGCCTGCCAGCTCTGAGGTCCCGCCAGAGTCTGGAGTGGGTGGGGAAGGCCGAGCCCCTGTGGGCACTTCTTCTAAGAGATTGAAACACAGCAGGCATCTGGGGTTCTATAAGCAGAGAGCTGATGAGCTCTAGGGTCCTCTGAGTATGGATGATGGCTTGATTCAGGTTGGCCTGCATGGTCTGGGCCAGAGCAGCGGTCTTCTCAGCTTCCTCACTCTCTGCAACAAAAGTTGCTGCAGTGGCTCCCATTTGCAGAGCAGCTTGTGCAAGAAGCTGTAGGCCTTGCTGAGCCTGTTCCATGAAATGGAATTTGGAGATCACAGGTGACATTGGAGCCAAGATGCACCTTTCCAGATGGTGGGCAACGTAATTCTTGTCCTCCTAATAAAAAGCAGGTAGGCAGGAGTCTTGGGATGGGGCCAGAAGGTTTTCCACTGAACTACTCAGGGTATTAAGGTAACCCTACCCATGTAAACACATACATATTCCTTTCCATCTTCTTACTGGCCTTGTTAAAAATACAGAACCAAGGAGACAGTTTGGAGTAGATAATAGAATTTGTAGGCTAACAGACAGGTAGGTTTTCTCTCCTTCCCACACAATGATATTTCCTCACTTCAAATATTCTACTTATAAGCAGGCATTTCCCATTTAGCCTGCACTTCTAGGCATTCTTTTCAAAAAGCAGACATCTTGGTGAAGAGATACAGAAAGTTTCCTTCCATTCTCCAAATCAGGGAGTGTCAATGAAAAAAAATAAGCAGGCTACTTGACCAACCAGTCTTACTTGCTTTTCTCAGATGTGTTTACAATTCCTTTCCGTCAAGGGTCACTTCCTTACATCTGTTTTCAAGTTCTTGGCTCAATTTTTAACTCTGGGTTTCAGTTATGAAAAGGTAGGACCCATCCTCTTCACCTGCTTCAAAGGGGGTTGAACAAAAAAAGCAAATTAAGGACTGTTTGGAGTTTTCAGAAAGAAAGATATCCCAGGGAATAGTAGACCATGAAGTTTAGAGCTATAAATCCCAGGTTGCCAAAGCATTGACCATAATCAATAAATTCTTTTAAAGTTATTAAATGATCTTCATGTTGGTAGATCCAAGTAGTGCCAAAGGGCACATTTTTACAATGATCATTGATCTAGATAGAACTAAAAGTAATCTCAAAAGTCATTCAACTGCTTAATTTTAAAGATGGAGAAATTCAGACCAGAGAGGTTAAATGATCCAGGGTTACACAGTAATAAATATCAGGAATGGAATTTGAATAGAGGTCCTCAGAGGTTTACAGATTTAAAACTGGACGGGACCTTACAGGTCATTGATTCCAAACCCCTTATTTTACAGATGAAGAATTGGAGGCCTAGGGAAGTTAAGTGACTTTCATAAGGTCACACAGGCAAAGGTGGAATTTGAACCCTGGTCCTTTGACTCTAGATATTAGCATAAGAAATAGAGGGCTGGGTTTGCAATGTGGGAGACCTAGGTTTAGATCCCACCTCAGATACTAGCTTTGTAACTTTATAAAGTCACTTAACCTCTGTGAGAATTGGTTTCTTCATCTATAAAAATAAATGGGTTGGTCACCTCATACCCTGCAAATTGGCAAAAATTTTAAAAAGTGGTAATATCAATGTTAGAGGGATTGTAGGACAACAGGTACACTATTGTTGGTGGAGTTGTAAAATAGTACAACCATTTTGGAAAGCAATTTAGAATTATGCAAATAAGGTGATTAAAATGCCCATGCCACTTGAACCAGAGACTTTATTCCAGGGTTTATACCCCAAGAAAGCCATCAATACAAAAAAGACCCCAATATACTCCAAAATATTTATAACAGTACTTTTTGTGATAGTTAACAATTGAAGACAAAGTAGATGTCCATTGATTGGGGAATGGCGAAGCAAATTTTGGTACATGAATATAATGAAATATTACTATGCCATAAGAAATGGTGTATATGATGAATACAGAGTAGCTTGAAAAGATCTATATGAACTAATACAGAATGAAGTAAATGAGCCAGGAAAGCAATAAAAAAGTAATTGCAACAATGTAAATGGGAAAAAAAAAACCCTACATACCAAAAAATCAAAAGTAAATGTAACAAAATTATAAAGATCAAGCAAAACTTGAATGAAGAGATGTGAGAAGATAACCCTGGAGAGGTTATATATTACACACATTTTCAGACTCTCTCAATGTAACAATTATATAGATTCCTTTTTCCTCTCTTAAAAAAAATCCACTATTTGTTCACATGGGATGGTTTTGGGGGAAGGGAAGAGGGAGAGATACTTGGGATATTATGGTGACTTGAGAAATAGAAAACATCAATAACAAATTATTTTTTAAAAAAATTAATGGATTGGCTTCGAGGACCTCTAAGATCCTATCCTGTTCTAAATCTATGATCCCATTACTTCCTAACTCCAGAACCAGGACTATTTCCACTATACCACATTCCCATCTCTTCCTAATTCCTTTCCCTGCTACTGTTTTTTGTTCTGGATGAACATCATGTCCAATGCAAAAAGGGAAAAAAAAGCACAAAGATTGTGGCACTCTCTAGTGATAAGGACATTGCTACTGTTACCATTAGGCAAGTCATAGTCTTTCTGGGTCTCAATAGCCTTATTCAGATATAAAGAGGTTGAATTAAATTGTTTCTTATGTCCCTTTCAGCTTGAACATTCTGTAATTAATGCTAAATTATTCAATAAAGAGCAGACATAGAAATCTGTGCACCCTCACTAGGTATCTCTGACAAAGCTTCAATCTAAACTTTTAAGGAGAGAGGCAGTATGGTAGAGTGGATAGAGTCCTACTCTTGGAGAAGGGAAGATCTGGTTTCAGATCCCACCTCAGATACTCACGGCTTGCACGATAAATTATTTGACTTCCCTTTGCTTGTTTCTTTATTGGCAAAATGAGGAAGTTGAACTTTCGTGGCTTGGAATCTATTATCTAATCATTCAGGGTGTGACTTAAGGCAGTCCCTCTGTATTTGGTTCAACATCATCTAGGAAATACTAGCTCTTTACTAGAATGTGGCATAATATATTAAATACCATGTTACATACCCCAAAAGATATGGAGACACGAATTTGCTCTGACACCTTCTTAGTTATTGATAGCTGTTGTTCAGTCATTTCAGTTGCATCTGACTCTCTGTGACGCTATTTGGGGTTTTCTTGGCAAAGATACTGGAATGGTTTGCCATTTTCCTTCTCCAGCTCATTTTACAGATGAGGAGTCTGAGTCAAACAGGATTAAGTGATTTGAGCAGGGTCACATAGCTAATAATTATTTGAGGCTGGATTTGAGTTCAGATCTTCCTGACTCTAGGACAGTACTCTATCCACTGTGCCACCTAGCTGCCCAACTATTAGCTACAAGTTTGGAAATTAATAGATTATGTCTTTGTATGGATTCTTGGAGGTGGACAAGGCTGTCATTCAGTCATTTTTCAGACCAACTCTTCTTGACCCCATTTGGGGTTTTCTTGGCAATGATACTGGAGTGGTTTGCTATTTTCTTGAGCTCATTTTACAGATGAGGAAATTAAGGCAAATAAGGTTAAATGACTGCCCAGGGTCATACAGCTAGTAAGTGTCTGAGGCCAGATTTGAACTCAGGAATATAAATTTTCCTGGCTCTAGAGCCCAGTACTCTGTCTACTGCACTACACTGACACTGTAACTTGGATCTTCATTAGGAACTTTTCTCTACTCTTAGGGTACCAGGCTTAGTTCCTAGAACTGCAACCACTCATCACCAGGTGTTAGAAATACCTGCCCCATTCTTACCCTCAGAATTTAATGAATGAATCCCATTTCTACTCCATAGGACTTAATTCAGCTTCATTTTCCATACTCTTAGGGCTCTGGCAGCTAGGTGATATGATAGATAGAGTGCTGGACTTGGATTTAGGAAGACCTGAATTCAAAACCAGTCTCAGACACTTAGATCTGCTTTATTAGGAAAGATAACTGTTTAAAGGGACAACAATCTGTTTTAATTATATTTACTAGTTCAGGGGAAAAGTTAGCACCCTGAACTTCAGAGAATACAAGCAGAGAAATAAAGACCAACAGACAGGGCTTCTAACTGTCTGAGAAATTAGCACAGATCAACAGACAGATCCAACTGTCTGACCAAAGCAATACATACATAGTTACCAGAGAGAGAAGCACCAATATCTGGGTTTTTCAAAGCTGGGGTGAGAGAGGGGGGAATCCTTAACAGCTACCCAGAGTTTCATCTGGTCAGATCACAAGAACACAACTGCAATAATTGAGCCCCAAAGCAAAATGCTAACCTCAGAGTATATATGCTCATTTTAGAGCCAGAGGGCATCACAACCAACAAGACTCAGTGCCTAATTAGAAATTAACAAAAGGTGTGAAAGCCTTCCTACAAGCAAGCCTCCCCTAAGCAAATTTCCCTTAATGGGCTCCATGTGAGGTCTATTATTGGTGGGGAAGCTCTTATATCCCATTAACTGGGATAAGGCAGCTACACCTGGGCAAGGCAGTTAATTGCCCAAGCCTCAGTTTCCTCATCTGTAAAACAGAAATAATAATAGCACTTACCTCCCAGGGTTGTTGTGAGGATAAAAATGAGATAATATTTATAAAGTCTCTTGTAAACCTTAAAGTAAAGGCTATCATCATCATCAAGTACTTTTTCCAATATAGCTAGAAAATCATTTTGGAGTCAGGAAATCATAGGTTTGCATCTCTTCTCAGGTACTTACTAGTTCCAACCTTATTTTGCTCTCTAGACCTCAGGTTCCTCATCTATAAAACACAGACCTAAGGAGGTTATATGAGATAAAGCAGCGACTACCTCATAGGGCTTATGTGAGAATCCAATAAGATAATACATGGAAAATTCTTTGCCAACTTTAAAGTGCTATATTAACCTTAGTTATCATCACCACCACCACCATCATCATATTCATCATGTTTATTCGCTTTTGAGTTGGAGTCCTTGTTCTATACCAAATGACCAGAAGGAAATATTTTCTGCACTGGGTTTCATTTCTAAATTCTCCCTTGCCTCATTCATCCATTTAATCCCACAATACATTCCTGGATTAGGAAACCCTCCCTATTCCTGAAAGCTCACACCCTACAAACAGGTGAGGCTGGTTGTCATTGTCCTTTCTTCTTTAATCATTTTTCAGCCAGGTAGAAGGAAACGTTTTATATCTCAAATTTCATAAAGTCTGTCCCTCTGGTCTCAGCCATATTCATGATCCATGGGGACCCAGCTCTCTTGGAGGTGCTTTCTGGCATTAAAAATTTATGGATTTCAAAAAATATAAATAAATAAGAAAGAAAATAATAAATGATAAACAAATGATTAATAACAACCATAAATAAATGAAAATAATGAATAAGTGATTTTTTTTTGGTGGATTTCTAAAAGGATCAAAAAACATCTCCCTTTTGTACTCCTTCCATCTGCTTAGGCTACTGTCTACTTGGAACTGCTAAGGCATAGCCCAGTAAATACAGAGCATACTATTTGGTTCAGGTTTCCAAACACCACTTACTGAGTTGTCACCTTGTGGCAGGTCCTTTTTAAATAATTGCAAAGTTCACAAAGTTGGTCGGATGGCAACTTCCTACCTACCCCTTCCACCTACCCAAAATTGTATATATCTGTATCAAGCAGGTCCCCACCCATATCTGCACACCTCTGATTTTGCCCTTACTTTGCCTCCTTCTGTCCCAATCCCACTTTCCCAAGAATCCTGGGCTCCCCAAGGGACTGGGAGAAACATGAACACATATCCAGAATTTCATCAAATCACATCACTTGGCAAAACATTGATTCGCTACCAAAGGTCCAGTGGACCTCTTGAGTTTTTTTGTTTGCTTGTTTTTAATATTATCTTTAAAATAGGAAGTGGGCCAAGATAATTCCAAAAGTACTTGCGACCCACCTCAGGACACCCTCCCTACACAAATATAGATGGATTCATAATCTTGATCCACACCCACACTCGAGGGCTTATTAAAGGGATAGATCCCCAGACCATGAGGGTTACGTGAGGGGCAAGCTGCTGCTGTGTCTCTCCATATGGAGAGGCAGGTAGCTGTTGCACTTGGACGTTCAAGGGAGGGTTAACCACGTCGATAAGTCTGGAGATGGATCAGAGCCCTGGGGACAGAGGGTCTTGGCACCAAGTGGGGGTGGGGGGGGGGGGGGGGGAGGCAGGGGGAGGCAGCTGCATAGAGGATTTAGCTAAAACAATTGCAGTGTGGAATGAGGAGGGGGCTCTGAGTAGGGTCTCATAGAGGAGTGCTGCGGCACTGGGGGAAAATGGGGAGGAGGAAGATGCTGCAATCTGACCAGATGGGCAGGGCA
>NW_027187351.1:3997411-4004150 GCF_028583685.1 Petaurus breviceps papuanus
TTTCCTCCACTCTTGGCTATCTCTTCCTTATCCCCTCCCTTCTCCCTCCTCCTAACACCCCGTTTCCCCAGATCGTCCTTCCTCGGTCAAATGTAAAATTGCAGTCGTGGGACCCAATTAAATACAATGGAAGGACTATAGTAAAGGAGGGACCTCACCCGAGAGGATGAGAAAGGGAGATGGGAGGAATGGGCAGGTACCCTGGGAATTACCTGGTCCCGTCTCCCAATTTAGTAATAATAATGGATATTTATATAATGTTTTAAAGCTTGCAAAGCACTTCCTATGTATTCTAATTTGACACTCATAGGTAGGAGCTAGGATCAGGGCAATCACTTTGGAAGGGCTTTTCCTCACCACAACATTGTGAGGTAAATTGTACCAAAATTTGCTATCCTTATTTTATAGATGAGGAAATGGAGACAGGAAGGTAAGTAACATGACCTGACCAGAACTCAAACTCAGGTCTTTCAACTTTAAGACTTGTTCTCCTTCCATCACAACACGATGCTATTTTCACCTAACTTCCCTCCCCGCCAAAAAATAAATAGCCCCAACACCCACAAAAAGAAAAGCCAGAGCCTGAAACATTTAGCCAGACTTCTCCTCTGCCATTTCCTACTGTAAAGTTTGCCTTGGTTTGAGACAAGGCCCAAAAGTCAAGCCCAACTCTCCTCAGTTTCACCTCCATGCCCCTTGCCCATTTATCAAATCTCATATTCCACAGTCCCCTGAAGCTCTGAGTCTCAAACTAACTCTTTCTGCACTCTAAACTTCTATATACTTCTTACATGTACCACCATCAAATAATGTGACAACCCTTGTAGATGTATTTTATAATGTTCATAGGTTTTTTTGTGTGTTCTTAAAAGACTGTATAATCTCTTTTGAGGGTAGGGATTAAGTCATCTTTATTTCTATTCTATGGTATGTGTCCAATAAGTATTTTTAAACTTAAAAATAATGGCAGGAAGCAAAGAGCTGGAAACAAAATAGATATTCATAGACTGGAGTATGGGTAGTAGTGTTCTGGAGCTGGCTCACACTAGCTCTCAAAAGCTGATTGTTAAATTTTCAGCATTAATATTTATACCTTGGAAATTTACAAATGTTACAAATCAGAGTTTGATTTGTTGTTTTGCACACTGTCTAGACTTAAGAAAATAATGAAGAAATGTTAGTCATGCAAATTAATTTTAAAATGTGTACTGCAGTACATTTTTTTCTGCTCAGAGACTGTTAAACATTTACCAGCACACCCTCTGAATTCTCAAACAAGTTGTGACATACAAGTACAATGGAAAATTACTGTACCCTAAGAAAAGATGACTAGGAAGAATTCATAGAAGTATGGGGAGACTTATACAAACTAATACAGAGTAAACTAAGCAGGTAGACTATTCTATTTTTTTTAGGTAGGCTATTCTTATATTTCATTACTATCACTGATAAATATTTGAATGCCTACTGACATATATTAAGCCTGTAATTCACTAAAACCCTCAGATTTCTTTAAAGATGAACTGTTGTCTACCTTCACTTCTGTAACATTGTATATGGAAAGGTGATTTTTTTCCCAAATGTAAGACTTTATTTTTATCCTGATAAAAATTGTGTTATATTAGCTTCAACCCTAAATGATAAGAATTTAGGTGGCACAATAGATAGAGTACTTGGGCATGGAGTCAGAAAGACCTGAGTTCAGATTTAGCCTCAGACACTTACTATGCAAGTCATTTAACTTCTGTCTGCCTCAGTTTCCTCAACTGTAAAGTGGGGATAATGATAGTACCTATCTCTCATAAATGCCATGAGGAGCAAATGAATTAATATTTGTACAGCACCTGGAACATAGTAGGCACTTAAATGCTTATTCCCTTCCCTTCCCTTCCCTGGCATACACTGCATTAGCTAGCTCTCACAGATTAGTATAATCTGTTCAACATGAATCAACAGTGTGATACAGCAGCCAAAAGAGCTAATGCCATTTTGGGCTTTGTTAGAGAGACTGAAAGGCCAGAACCAAAAACCAATAATAACATTGTTCTCTGCCATTGTCCACGTAAACTGAAATGCAGCCAAAATAGGTTAATGAAATTGGTAAAAAAAAAAAAAAACCTTAATGTCGTATGGGCATCAGTTGATAAAACTGGGGGGAAGCGGGGTACATGATCAATGAAGAACAGAAGACTTGAGGTGGGGTAGGGTCTATGATCAATGTTTTTAAGTATATGAAAGGCAGCCATGTGGCCAGAAGATTGAAGCAGCAAAAATGGACAGAAGATTCAAAGAATCAAATTTAAGACTGCTGTGAGGAAGAAACTTCCAGACAATTAGAGTTCTTTGAATGTAGATCATGGAATCATAGATTTAAAGCTTTTAGCAATCATAGAAGTCACCTGGTCCAACTGATTCATTTTACAGTTGAGGAACTGAGGCTGTGAGAAGACATGTAATTTGTCGAGGGCCACACATTAGCTAGCTAAGTGTCTGAAGAGGGATTTGATCCATTCTTCCTGACTCCAAGTCCTGATCAACCTCAATCAATCAATAAACATTTATTAAGCACCAACTATGTGCCAGACATAACTGTCCTAACTGAGAGAGATACAAAAAAAGACCTGCCCTCAAGGAGCTTACAATCTAATAGGGGAGACAATAAGCAAACAAATACAGGAAAGCAAGTTAAACACAGGATAAATAGGAAATAATTAACAGAGAGAAAGCAGTTATGGCAAGAGGGGTTGGGGAAACCTGCTTGTAGAAGGCAGAATTTAAATTGGGACTTAAAGGAAACCAGAGAGGTCAGTAGTCTGGGGCAGGTTCCCCTTCACAGGAGATTTTTCAAGCAAAAACTGAAGGAAGCTAGTTATCTTTGAGTTGCCTAGAATAGAGAAGGCAAAGGGTGTTAAGAGAAAGGAAAGGTCAGAAAGAGAGAGTAGTTGAAGAAGGCTTTAAGGAAGAGGTGCAGTTGGATTTTGAAGGATGGGTTGAACTTGGAAGGGGAAAACAAGAGGGATTCCAGGCTGAAAGTCTGAGTATGAGCCAAAAGGTACAATGTTGTAGATAATTTGACTATGATTATAGAAAAGAATGAGTACTGGTCTGGCTGGAACAGAGGGTTCCCACAGGAGGGTTCCCACAGGGAATTAGTTAAACTTGGACAGAGTGAGGACAGATTATGGAGAACCTTGAAATCCACTCAGAGGAATTAGAATTTTATCCTAAAGCAGTGGAAAGCTATTAAATATGAGAATCAAGGGATGAAAGCAGTGTTTCAGCAAGATCAATCTGTATTATCCAAGATTAACTGGAGAGGGAAAAATCTAGAAACAGGGAAGTTAATTAGGGAGCTATTGCTGTAATTCAGGCATGGGGGCTTTGTGGTCTCTCAAAGGGAGGAATTGTGTTTTCCTTCTATTTCTTTTGTATCCCTCACAATAATTAGCAAAGTGCTGAGTTCATCTTTGACTTTGTTACAGACCATATAGTTGAGAACACAGAGAACAAGACTTGAACAGACAATAAATTTAATCTTTAATCTCTCTTTCTTTCTCTCTCTCAAAAAAAAATATAACAACCTTCATTTAAATTTCTTTTGTTACCCTTGAACTATTCTATGTTTGTCATCCAGGGTGTTTTAATCTGAGACAAAGTGTTAATTTACAAGAAATTTCTCTGAAGTAAAACAATGATTGGAGAATCCCTTTCCCAGTTTTTATAGATAAGAACAGATGCTTAGATAAACAGCAGGATCCAGATTTCCTGTTCCTTTCACTACAGGAGAGAAGCAACATGGAAGTGGCTAGGGAACCATCTAGGAAGCCCTGAATTCAAGTGTCACCTTTAATATACATTGGCGGTGTGACCCTATGCAAGTCACTTATCCTCCTTCAGATTCAGTTCAAATTGTATTGAAGGGCCTCTCACTTATATGACTCATTTCCCCATCCATTTGCAACCTCAGAACTTTAGTATCTGGTAGCCTTAAGCCACCAGCTTCCCTTATAAGCACTCAAACTTACTAGGCTTCAAAATAGAATAGTTTTATTTGTATAGTAAAAGATCCCAAGAAGATTTGCATCTGAGTTTAGAAAATTTTAGAGTTTAGAAAACTGTCTGAGTATCTAAGCTACAGAGAAGGTATTACCCTGCATTATTCCTCATCTTGGAATTCCCTACATAGGTCAGTACTTATCTTTATTCTAATACCAGAAAATCTATGTACCTAAAGATAGAAGAGAATTTAGAGACCATTTTGTCCAATACTTTGGTTTTACAAAGTGTGTTTCAGTCTGTTATAGACCCAGGAGAAGTTAAGTGACTTATTCAGGGACACATACATAGGAAGAGATTTGAACCCATGGCCTTTGACTCCAGAGTCAATGTTCTTTCTACTGTACCATGATGCCTCAGTATGGCTACAAATTGCTCATTCTGGCTTAATCAGGTATCTTCTATCTCAGGGACCCTAATCATCAATTAACAAGACTTTGGCCTTGATTTGGCTTTTGGATTAACTCCTGACTTGTAATGTGTGGTCACCTAGAACAATGATGTCAAACTCAAATAGAAACAGAGCTCTGCAAACTGCATATTGATTTAAAAAACCACAAGTTAACATTATCTCTATTGTAATGTATTTTTATTTATTTTGATAAACATTTTCCATTTACAGTTTAATTTGGTTTGGGCTTCTTAGGAAGCACATCTAGGTGGAGCAGTGAATAGATCACTGGCCTTGGAATCAGGAAGACTCATCTTCATAAGCTCAAATCTAGCCTCAGACACTTATTAGCTGAGTAACCTAGGGCAAGTTGCTTAACCCTGTTTTCCTCAGTTTTCTCATCTGTAAAATGAGCTGGAGAAAGAAATGGCAAGTGGAAAACCTCTCCAGTATCTTTGTCAAGAAAACCCCCAAATGGTGTCATAAAGAGTCAGACATGACTGAACAACAACGTCTCTTGGGAGTTTGGCAGGCAGTCAATGGGCTGCAAGTGTGACCGCTATGCTCTAGGTTACATTTCCTTGTCCCTCAAATCATTTAGTTTCTCATGAGTTTCTCTTAGAAATAGAGCTCTGAAGAGGTGAAAAAAGGTTCACTCCTTGTCAATTTTAAGCATGGTGAGGATTTATTTCTGAGAGCCAAATTGACCTTGGATGAAAAGTTAAAAGTGAGCCAATGTGGATGGATGGCTTGAAATTGTTTCTCCCAAAGATTCGGTAGCTCAAAAATTATTCATTGATGCAGAAATAGAAAATAAAACTATAATACAACTTGGGAGAGCTCCCAACATCATATGCAAGGGGTATACCTTGTACAGGTGCAGTCTTGCCCACATATTGTAACTTAAGAGACATAATTTTTAATAGCTGAAGATTATATCATTTACTTTGCAATAAATTGTTTAATTAGGAAGACCTCGTCGTTGAAAAATGTCTTTCTTCCAGTAAGGTCAAAGCTTTTAATAAGCAAATGAAAACAATTCCCCCTTTTATAAAACATGTTTGAAATCCTGGTGATGTACAATTGTGTGTGTGTGTGTATGTGTGTGTCCACAAAAAGCTTTGAATCAACCTTGAAAGCCAACTACTTGGTTCCAATCAAGGACATAGGTTTTTATTTCTTCTATACTCTTTGAGGGCAGCTAGGTGGTTCAGTGGATGGAACACTTTGCACTATACTCAGGAAGACCTGAGATCAAATCTTGTCTTAATCATTTACTAAGTATGTGCCCCTGGACAAGTCACTTAACTCTGTTTGCCTCAGTTTCCTCATCTATAAAATGAGCTGGAGAAGGAAATGGCAAACCACTCCAGTGTCTTTTCCAAGAAAACTCCGAACAGGGTCACAAAGAGTTGGACACAATTGAAAAAAATGACAAAACAATAACCAAAAAATCTGTGAATAGTAGAAAGGGGTGGAAAGGGTCCGAGTTTTTAACCTCGCAATACTTTTGGGGGGATGTCTTTTACATTTGATGCTATATACATTCGCAAATAGAAAAAATGTGGAACATTTGTTAGATTTTAAGTCATAGGACCTAGGTTTGAATCCTGGCTCTGCCACTTACTAACCCTGTGATAAGAGCAAGTGATTATCCTATTCTGGGCCTCTGGTTTCTAAACTGTAAAATGCCTTTCCAGCCCTAAGTTATATAGTTCTGTGGAAAACTATGTAATCCATCAGGAATACAATTGAGAGATCTTGATTTGGAATTTTTTAAACCTCTACTTCTACTAGTTGTGAGACCTTGGGAAAGTCATTGAACTCCGATTCTAAGTTTCCCCATCTATAAAAAGAAGATAATAATAACCATACTACCTACTTCACAGGGTGATTGTCAGGAAAGTGACATATAAATAATATTTAGAATATATATTTAAACACAAACATGGCATTGTGTGTGTATAATGTGACATTGTTTCCATAATAATTTGAGGTTTATAAGGATTTTATTCATAAAAATGCTGCGAAATGGATACTATTACTACTCTTGTGGTTGTAACTATGATGTGGAAATAGAATTATAACCTAAAACCTACATGGAACAATTTATTTGGTATTAGAAAGAAACGAGATATTCAGATCTGACCTCAGACCCTTACTATCTTTGTGACCCTGGGCAAGTCACAACCCCATTTGCCAAGAAGGAAGGAAGGAAGAGAAGGAGGGAGGGAGGGAGAGAGGGAGGAAGGAAGGAAGGAAGGAAGGAAGGAAGGAAGGAAGGAAGGAAGG
>NW_027187351.1:4004160-4068761 GCF_028583685.1 Petaurus breviceps papuanus
AGGAAGGAAGGAAGGAAGGAAGGAAGGAAGGAAGGAAGGAAGGAAGGAAGGAAGGAAGGAAGGAAGGAAAAAGAAAGAGAGAAAGAGAGAGAGAGAAGAAAGGAATCTTTAAAATCTCTTTCTGTGAAAAAAGCTAGACTGGGAGCTGGGGGATCAGTGTTCAAGTTTTGGCTCTATCACTAACTAGCTATGTGGCCTAGGACAAGTCATTGTACTTCTTTAGGCTTTTGTTTCTTCTGTGAAATAAAAGAGTCATACTAGATGATTTTCTAAAGTTCCTTTCACTCTTTAATTGTATGTCTGCCAGAAGCCCTCCAAAATATAACCCATCTTTCAGACATCCCCTCTTCCTTGGGTATGCTTTGGGGACCTCTCATTTATTTGACTTATTGTCCTTAACCAAAGGGGAACTTAAGAACTTTTTTATCTAGTACTACCTCCAAGAGGAGACACCAGTTTCCTTTATAATCTTTCAGGCTTACAAGGCTTCAAACACAGAATAGTTTCATTTATACAATAAAAGATACAGAAAGGACTTGTATCTGAGCCCACAGATAGTCAAGAGCCACAACCTTCTTCCCTCAACCTTTGTAGACAATGGGGGAGAAGGGAATAAGTATTTATATAGCAGCTACTATGTGCCAAGCACTCTAAAAATTTTTTTTATGAATATTACCTAATTTGATCCTTACAACGATGCTACGAGGTAAATAATTTTATAGTTGAGGAAACTGAGGCAGACAGCAGTTAAGTGATTTTCCCAGGGCCACGCAGCTAGTAAGTGTCTGAGGCAAGATGTGAACTCAGGTTTTCCTGACTCCAGGTCCAGCATTCTATGTGCTTTGGTGCCAGCTTCCTTTAAAGTGTTACCCCAGGTAGGCCCCCAGGAATGGGGAAGGCCATAAGTGTCCTGTGCTCTGTTGTTGAGGTGGTTGTTGTTATTGCTGTTGTTGTAGCAGTTCTGTTAGGAGAGTGGCTTCTACTCTATTCTCCAAAGTTGCAGTTCTCTGTTCTTGGCCAGCACTTTCACTGCCATTGTCCTTCTTAACTTTCTTTGCTCCCTATTGTTCAGGTCTCTGCCAGCAGATGGTACTAGTTACTTCTTCTCCAGTTACCACCTCTCTTAAGAGTTGTGCCATGGAACCTCATTGGAACCTCACTTCCATATCTGACCTCTCCTTCCCAATTCCAGGACTTCGGTTGGCCCTAGCCTACATAAACATTTATCCTCTTCAGAGGATTCTCTCTTTGACTACTATAATGGGTGTCTGCCTTCTGCTTTAAGTTACTCACTGATGAATTTATAGTTGCTGTGCCTTCCACTCACATAGGCACCTTCCTCTGAGTTTTGGGGGGTTCAAAAAATTATTCACCCCCTTTCAATTTGTCTTGCCTTTTCCTGATTTCTCCTGGACAGCTGGGTCATTTATGCAAATTATTTCAAACTACTTTTGGAAATCACAAAAGGGGAGTTAAAAAGGGTTATCTACTCAGAGAAAGTAGCAATCCCACCATACATTTAATTAAAAAAAAAAAAAGCTGGATCTGATATGATAGGGAATGCTCTGGTATTAGCATGCCTGTAGCTATACTTGGCTGTATAAATGACAGTGTCACCTAAATTGTAAATACTAGCTTTTCCTTTTTTTTTCTTCTTTCCTGCCAAGATCAACCATTTAAAGCCATGAAATCCAAATATCTTTCCCTTTACTTTTCTTCCTGCCTTTGAACACCCCTGTATTTGTATCACATTATAGTATAATAACTTCTTAATAAATATTTGTGGTATCAATGAATGAGCAGATGAATGATTTAGACATTCACATACCTAAAAATAAGGTCTAGAACTTGATATGTTGAAATTTCTCATTTTTTTGTTCTCCTTCATACTCATGTTTATTAATTATCATATACCTACAGTCACAGAGTAAAACTGGATAAGACTTTAAAGATTGTTGATTCCAATCCCTAAATTTTTAGATGAGGAACCTGTAGTCTCAAAGATGTTTATTGACTCACTCAAGGTTACACAGATATTTTTAAGACTTGGGGGTACTGATCAAATATGGTGATGTTCAGAAGAGATATGGAGGAAAAGAGGAGAGGAGGGGGCTTAGACATAGGGTTTTCATGACTTTGAAAGTATTCACCTCTTGTTAGCAGTGCTCACACTGTGGGAAAAAACTAGCTTTTACAATCTCAGCAATATCAGTAGAACGAGACTTGTGAGGGCCAGTCTTTTCTACATATATCTGACTTTAGTAAGATATTTTATGACATAGTACAACATAAAATGGCACTGTGCTTGAGGAGAAACTACCTATACTTCTCCAAAATCATGTACTGGAAATGCTGTATAACCCATGTGTCAAATGGGTCATAGCCCTTAACACAAATGGGAGCCTTTTTCAATACTAGTCTCTGTCTTGTGCCCAACCACTACCATCTCTGCTGAATATATGAGTATATGACTGTAGAATCTCTAAATTCCCCTGCAAGTACTTAGACTGACAAGAAATCATATATTGGACAGACTTTATTTAACTTGACCAAAAAAACCATACACATTACATTCCCTTTATTAGCCAGGAATACCCTCCTCCCTTTTCTTGAAATCATCAAGAAACTTTCTTTTCTTTTTTTTTTTGGAGGGCAATTGGGGTTAAGTGACTTGCCCAAAGTAACACAGCTAGTGTGTTAAGTGTCTGAGGCTGGATTTGAACTCAGGTCCTCCTGACTCCAGAGCTGGTGCTCTATTCACTGCACCACTTAGCCGCCCCAAGAAGCTTTCTTTCTTGTGATTTCCACCTTTTCTCTGGATTAATATAGTTCATATGACTCAAGTTACTAGAAAACAGACAGAACTGGTTTGTTCCTCAGCATATATAATTCCTTGCTATGTAAAACATTTTTTTTCTTTAAGGATAATGTAGGTCCAGTAAAGCTGAAAATCTTCATTTCTTTTACCACCTTTCCTCAGTAAGGCTCTGAATTCCTTTCTTTCATCTCTTATCAAGGCTCTCTGCATCTCCCTCTGGCATCATCACTTAGGCATTCATGATTCCCTATACAGGTCTTGTGGATGTGCTTTCTCTCTAGGCACACATGCAACCCAGCTTCTCTCTGTGTGTCTTTTTCTTCTCTTTCAGGAGAACTCTGGAGCATCAGAACCATATATATGTTGACTCTAACTAATTTTTTTAAAAGTATCCCTAGATGGGGAAAATATAACATATGTATGTATATTTTATTTTTAAGAAAAGAAAGCATAGCAAAAGGTAACAAAATTTCAGGAAGCTTTGGAAAAGGAAAACAGAGCAAGTGCATTTTGGGGACTTGAGAACCTTAGGGTTAGGGGCTTTAGTGTTCCCCTACCTTCAACATATGGAAGAGTAACATGAGGCTGTGTTTAATTATGCAGCAAGGGGGCACAATACCCGAATTATTCACTAGGTGGAGCTCTACTTGAGCCACAAGCTCAGATTTGTCAGTTTCTTTCTGGTCCATGTACAGGAGAGCCATGGGGGGAAAGGGAGCAGTATCTTTCTAGTCACCAGAGAGCATTAATTTTACAAGAGCTTAGATGTTCCCATTCTCTCTCCTTTACCCCCAAGTCTTATGCAGTGGCTAGAAAAACATTTCTATCTTTTGCTACCTGGGTCTGAAATTAATCTAGGAGATGAGATGGAATATTTGCCAAAATATGAAATCTGTTGCCTGTACTTTGTTTATGAGTACGACCCTGATAACTCTTCTCTCAGTTTACCACTTGCCATGTTCACAGATTTAGTGATTAAGAATGCAGTGGTCATTTTAGTTATTTTGTTGCTCATAAAATAAATAGTTCATAAGTGTTGTTCATAGAATAAAATAAAAGGAGACTAGACCAAACATTTCTATATGGAGGCACAAAAATTCTAGACAGACTAGAAAATTGGGCTGAATCTAATAAAATGAATTTCAGTAGGGATAAATGCAAAATCAGACTCAGGCTCAAGAAATCACTTCACACGTATAGGATGAAAGATACATAATTAGCTGGCAATTTGCCTGGAAAAGATCTGGGGGCTTTAGCATACTGCAGGCTGAATATGAGCCTACATTATAATGTGAGAGCCAAAAAAGCTAATACAATTTTGAGCTTGGGGTGGGGAAGCACAGAATGGAAAAGGGAAGAGAATAAGTTTTTATAAAGCTCTTACTGTGTACCAGACACTGTGCTAAGCAGTTCTTCAAATATTATCTTATTTGATAACTTTCAGGAATAAGGAGGTTAGTATAGTCCTATTTACTGTCCCTGGTCAGTCACATTTGGAATATTTTGTTGAGAGGGCACCATATTATAGGAAGGACATTGATAAGCTGGAGAGGAGAGAAATCAGAATAATGGTGATGGGACTTGAACCCATGTCAATGTTGGAGGAATGAAGAAAAAACCTTCCCATTAGGGTTTAGCTTGAAGAAACAGACAGTATACTTGAAAAACTGGAAGAGCAATCAGATTTGTTTCTGTTTGGCACCAGAGGGCAAAATGAGATAATGGTACAAGTTAAAAAGGGGCAAGTTTAGGCTGGATTTAAGTAAAAGTTTCTAAATACTTGGAGCTGTCCAGAAGTTTAATGGGCTCTTTCTGAAGGAAGCTTCCCTTCAATGGGGGTCTTCAAGCTAAGGTTGGATGACCACTTCTCAAGTGTATTGTAATGAAGTTCCTTTTTCTACTATAGGTTGGACTAGATAACCCTTACGGTCTCTTCCAGCTCTTCATTTAGGACCAAGACCCCAGTTTTCCCACACCCAGATCAGAGGGTTACAGGGAGTAAATTCTAGAATGCTGAACCAAAGTAAATCCATCAGACAGAATGAAACATTACCTGAGGACAAGAAATGGCAGAATAAAGTAATCCAGGAACACACAGGAAACTAAGGCTAAGGTCCATTTTCCTAGAGTTGATAAACAAAACCAAGGTTCACACTTTGTGTGATAGCCTTGTAAATTTTCTCTTTGATTTATTGCCGCACCTTGTACTCACTGTAGTTCCATGGAGTCAGTAAAACCTAAAAAAAAAAAAAAAAGAGTGGTTGTAGGATATTTTTACAGAAAAAGGAGAAATCTTTTCCCTCCTACAATCTACCTTTGTGGTGTGGAATTGAAGAAACCAAAGAGTGGCAATGAGAAAAACTAATAGGGGACTTTAGCCAGTCAGATTCTAGAACTTGATGGTGGAAGAAAAGCACAAGGCACAAGGAAGAAGAGAACTGGTCTTTTGGCACCACATGCATTAACCTCCAGTTCCTAAGATTTTATGGTTTTTTATCTGCTATTGAATTTCTGCTGTGTCCCCTTCATGATTGTTCAGTTGAAATAGGCTTCAGGATCTTACTCTTTGAAGGCCATGGCTAGGATCCCATAGTACTCTGAAAAACACTGGAAGAAATCTTGTATACTCTTGCCAGAGGAATGATCCTGTTATCAAGGCATACCACCCATGGTTTCCTATCCCTCTAAAGAATTCCCAAGGATTTACAGACTGCATTAAGCTATCTTTGTTTCCCCATCACAGGGTTTGTCCCCCTAAGCTAAGAATCATATTATGCTACAGGTCTCATCCTAGACAGAGTGTGCAGGTTCCCTCTCCTGGATACCTTCCCCAGATCAGATCTGCACAACTTGGCAGTAGGTAGGGGCCAAAATTAAAATAGGCTAAACTTCTTCAGGCTGCAGAAAGGTTTTTAGCAGCTCACTTTCCAAGTAAAGGTATAATTAATGCTTATACTATTTTGCAAATAAACCATATTTTAAAAAGGGAAATTTCCTCTGTAGCTACAGGTACTAGTGTTCTTCTTGGTCCTAGAACCGTGACCAGGGCCCCTGTTCCCTTGTGATAGACCACACCAGCTCCTTTCTACCCTGGAATTGTGACTTGGAACTGCATATAGGCAATAGAGTTCCCAACCAGTGCCAGTTTCACCCAGTGCCAGCAAAGAGTCCCCCCATAATCTCTTTCTGACCAGTTGTCCAACCCCCTTCTGTAGGAGGTTGTAGGCTGAGAGCTCTTAAAGCTGCTGCTGATGCTGTAGCTGTTAAAGCTACCTCCAAGGCCTACTTGCTGGATTGCTGCTGGTATTCCCACCCTGGTATCACAGACCTCTCCTGCTGATCCCCTAAGTTATTTTATGCTGGAAAAATATCTCACTCAGACCTTTTGTTGGCTTTGCCACCCCAAAATTTTATTTGAGGAGTTATTTTAAAGTTGTTTGGAGAAGAATATTGGGAGAGTTCAGCTGGGTTGCTGCCTGTATTCCACCATCTTGACTCTGCCCATCCTTGAAATATATTTACATAAAGAAATTTAAACTTTTAGTATTTTGTCAAAAAGTAAAACAGAAATAGTAATTCATATAGGTTTATGGAATATTTTCTTCATAATAACCCCATAAAGTAGATTGAACACAAATTATTATCCCCACAGCTAGTAAGTGTTAGAATCAAGACTCTGATTTGACTCTTGATTTCAAAAACTGTGTCATTTCCATTACATCATGCCATCTCTCCATAATTAAATTAACAGATTAATATTTATAACATAGTTCTAGTACATAAACACATTTTTTTCTCTGAAATAATACAAGATGATACCCCCAAGATATTTTTTTAATAACAAAGATTTGTTTTGACCCAATCTGAGACTTCACTGGTGTAAGGCAGTAGAGTCAAACTCAAACAGAAGCAGATCCCTGTAGGCAGCATATTGACTTAGAAAACCACAAATTAAAGTTGTGTCCAACTCTTTGTGACCCCAGTTGCAGTCACATATTAGCAAAAATACTGGAGTGGTTTACCATTTCCTTCTCCCACTCATTTTACAAATAAGGAAACTGAGGCAATCAAGGTTAAGTAACTTGCCCACAGTCACACAGCTAGTAAGTGTCTGAGGCTGGATTTGAACTCAGGTCTCCTGACTCCAGGCCTGACACTCTCTCCACTGTGCTACCTTGCTGCTCCAAATTAACATCATCTCTGTTGTATTTTTTTACTCATTTTGTTAAACATTTCCCAATTATATTTTAAGACTGAGCTTGATATTTCTGGTGTAGGAAACTCTCAGGAAATTCCCTCTGCCAATTTATATTAGAATCTACTCTGTAACTGATGGGTTTAAAGAGTTCCCTATCAGCACTGAAGCAAAATTACTTTTCCAAGGTCACACAGCCAGTAATTGTCAGAAGTGGGATTCAACCCGTCTTCCCTGATTCTGGGGCTAGTTCTACATACACTGCCTCTTAATAACATAGATATCTAGCGAATTATAAATATAGCTAAGCAAGTTTCAAGGCATTTTTCTTTTTCTTTTCTTTTCTTTCTTTTTTGTTTTTGAGGCACATTTCTGATCCAAAAGTATTGCCAGCTTAAAAGCTACAGGATAACTCATTTTATCTGAAAGGTAGATTGTCATAAGCATATTAAAATTGTTTAAAAGTTTGCTATTAGCTACTACAAACAAAATAAGCTTGATATGTATCGTTTTTTGGCCGTGGCTGAAGCAGAAAATGGCTTTGCTCCCATTGACCAGATGGAAGTTAGGAGTCACTGACATCTTTGATTTTGTCTGGTTTCAGGGTCACACAGACCAAAATATCTGAACAAAGCCCACTTGACTCTGCTGCTGTGATGAGGCTCCTTATGCCTAACTTGTCTTCTCATGACATTTTTGAGGAATGTCAACAGAATGGTGTCATGTGATTTGTCAGTTAATTGTTGCTTTTGAAAGGGGAAGTACCAAGCACATGTGTCTGCATTGCATAATATCACCATTTAAGGGACAAATAGGGTTTGGTACTGCCTCAAACAACATGGACATGTCGAACAGGAATATTTTCCCCTTAAAATTCAACTTCCTTAAAGCTAGTTTAGTCCTATGACTAAGTCCTGACTGATATGCTTATTAAACATAGTGTTCATTGGGGAGGACTCTGTGTTCTCAATGGAACTTCTATTTGTTTGTGTATAATAAATTATTTTTAAAGCTTTATTGATGCTTTTTTGTATGGGAAGAGTGGGGGAGATGGGTTTCTGATTAATAGATTTAAGTTAATTCTGTTCCACTGAAAAAACACTTATTAATTTTTAAATTTAATTATTTATTTTTTAAACATTCTTTTTTTAAAAATTTTATTGAGTTCCAGATTCACTCCTTCCCTTCTACCCACTGAGAAGACAAGATATGTGATATCAGTTATACATGTGAAATCATGAAAAACATATTTCTATATTAGCCATGGGGGAAGGGGGGGGAAGGATGCAAAATAAAGTGGAAAAAATATGCTTCAATATGCATTCAGATTCCATCAGTTCTTTCTTTGGAGGTGGATAGCATTTTTCATCACAAGTCCTTCAAAACTGTGTTGGATCATTCTGTTGATCAGAATAGCTAAGTCATTCACAGTCAATCATCTTACCATATTGCTTTTACTGTGTGTAATGTTCTGGTTCTGCTCATTTCACTTTGCATCAGTTCATATAAGTTTTCCTAGGGCTTTTTTTTGTGTATGCGAAATGTTTTATATATATATTTTTTCTAACTACATGTAATAACAATTTTTACCATTTTAAAAAAAATTTTGAGTTTCAAATTCTCTCCTTCTTCCCCAACCCCTCCTTGAGAAGGCAAGTAAATTGATATAGATTATACATGTACAGTCATGCAAAACAGTTATGTTGTGAAAGAAAACACAAATAAAAAAATTAAAGAAAGTTTTTTTTTTTTTAAAGTATGCTTCAATCTGCATTCAGATTCCATCAGTTCTTTTTCTGGAGGTAGATAGCATTTTTCATCACAAGTCCTTTGGAATTTTCCCAGAACATTCAATTGCTGAGAATAGCTAAGTCATTCACAGTTAATCATCATACAGTAATGCTGTTACTGTACACAATGTTTTCCTGGTTTTTCTCATTTCGCTTTGCACCAGTTCATAAAGGTGTCACCATGTTTTTTTTTTTCTTTCTGAAACTACCCTTCTTTTCTCATTTCTTATAGCACAATAGTATTCCATCCCAATCATATACCACAAATTTTTCAGCCATTCCCTAATTTGATGGGTATCCCTTTCCCAATCCTTTGCCAGAACAAGAAGAGCTATTATAAATGTTTTTGTACATAAAAATCCTTTTCCTTTTTCTTTGATCTCTTTTTGATACAGACCCAGTAGTGGTGTTATGATATCAATGGGTATGCACAACAGTTACAAATTGTTCTCCAGAAAGTTTGGACCAGTTCACAACCTCACCAACAGTGCATTAGTGCCCCTGCTTTTCCACATCCCCTCCAGCATTTATCATTTTCCTTTTTTGTCATGTTAGCCAATCTGATAGATGGTACCTCAGAGTTTTAATTTGTATTTCTCAAATCAATAGTGATTTAAAGCATTTTTCATATGATTATACATAGCTTACTCATCAATTGGGAAATGGCTCTTATTTTTGTAAATTTGACACAGTTCTCTATATGAGAAATTAGGCATTTATGAGAGAAACTTCCTATAATTTTTTCCCAGATTCCTGCTTTCCTTCTAATCTTGGCTGCATGATTTTGTTTCTACAAAACCTTTTAATTTAGAATAATAAAAATTATTTACCTACCATGATCTTTTCTATCTCATTTTGTCATAAATTATTCCCTTATCCACAGATCTGACAGGCAAAATATTCAATGCTACCCTAATTTGTTTATGATATCACCCCTTATGTCTAAATAATGTACCCATTTTGAACTTCTTGGTTGGCATACAATGTGAGATGTTGATCTATACCTAGTTTCTATCAAACCGCTTTCCAGTTTTTCCAGCAATTTTTGTGAATTTGAGAGTTCTTGTCCCAAAAGCTTGGGTCTTTGGGTTTATCAAACACCAGATCATTTACTACTGTGTATTGTGTATCTAATCTGTTCTACTGATCCACCATTCTTTTTTCTTAGCCAGTACCAGATTGTTTTCATGATTACTACTTTATAAATACATTATGAGATTTGCTATGGCTGGACCACCTTCCTTCACTTTTTTTTCCCCCATTGATTCCCTTAATATGCATGATCTTTTGTTCTCTCAGAAGAATTTTGCTATTTTTTCTATCTCTATTAAATATTTTTTGGTAGTTTGAGAAACATTTATTGAGTATCTACTTCCTGCTACATACTGAGGATATAAAAAGCAAAACAGTCTCAGCTCAAGAAGCATGCCTTTAAAAAATTGTCAGATCCCCTTAAAATGAACACACCCTTAATCCCCACCCTTCAAACCAAACCCTGCCAACAAACGGAAACACATAAGCTTAACCAACAAAGACAAGGACTAAATCTGACAGGCATGCAGTCCTTGTTCATCCTTCCTTCTCAAAGAGGACCAATGACATCCCGAGGGCGATGTCTTGACTTGTGTGTGAATTGGATTTAAGTGAGGCAGGGCTATGCCGAGTCACCAACCTCATTCCCCTCCAGAGTCATCAGAGTTCAGTGGCAGGACATAGGTCATGACAACTGGAGATGGCCCAGGGTGCAGTTGGAGGCCTTGGCCTTTTTAGGCTAATATCTTTCCCAGGTCTCACTTTGTCTGAGGAAGCATCCATTCAGTAATTAAAGTCTAGGTAAGAATAGAGGCAAAAGATGGCCTAGTTTGCCTTCATAAAAGAATCACTCTGGCAGGGGAAGTCCCTCAGAGTTTCTCCTGGTGTGCAATATTGTACATCTGTACTTCCTCACCTGTCTACTGAGATGAAGGAGGTGTAATTGATTATCTGTAATTATTTGTTATCATTATTGTTGATTCTGTCACATCCTTTCTTAGGGTATTTAATAAGTAGTTCAGTTTTCCTGATTAGGAATGCTAAGACTATAAACAGGGGGCCCAAGTGTCTAAGCCTAGTCCTAAATCTACTCCTTCTTTAAACCTTCTTTCAGGGGTGTAAATAGGAGTTTTGGAAATTTTAAAGCTGCGTTTGGGGATACTGCCTCCAGAGGTGGAAACAGGGCAAGGCTGGGTTGAGTAGGAGTTCACCTGTAGTGTAGGAAGACCTTGGGATCCCACCTTCAGTATGATAGGCCTTCACTTCCATGGAACATTGGATGAATCTCCAGCAAGTCACTTCCAGTGCAGTTGTTTCGGGGGAGAGGAAATCCATTCCCCCATGAGTTTAGACTAAGTCCCTGAAATGTAACCACTGACTCTTGACCCTCCAGACCTCTGGGAGGGAGTAGTATGGGAAGCATGGTGGTAGAAGAAGGCATAGAAGGAGGGGAGTGGTAGAAGAATGGTCATGGTATAGAACCAGTAGAGGACTACATGGCATTGGAACATCAGGCAGCAGAGCAAGTGAAAAAGAAGCACATTCCTCTCAATGTCAGAGTCCTAGGTCAAAACCCCAGCTGCTCTACCTTAGTTATAGCCCTACTCGAGTAGGGTACTTAGTATGGTGTCAAACTCAAATAGAAAAGGGAACCATTGTTGTTAGTTGTATCCAACCCTTAATGACCCCTTTTTGGGGTTTTCTTGGCAAAAATACTGGAGTGCTTTGACATTTGCTTCTCCAGCTTATTTTGCAGATGAGGAAACTCCGGAAAATAGGGTTAAGTAGATTCCCCAGGGTCACACAGCTAATAAGTCTCTGAGGCCAGATATGAACTTGGGAACATCAGTCTCACATGTTATCAGCTGTGCCACCGAGCTGCCCAGAAAAGGGAGCCATTAAATTGTAAATAAGAATTCCTGCCCCTGAATATTGACTTATAAAACTGCACATTATCCTTATCTATGTCCTATTGTATTTTATTTATTTTATCAAATGTTCCCCTAATGACATTTAAATCTGAATCTGGCAGCTCTTGGAAGCTTTAGGTGGGGACCTCTCCTCTACCCTTCTAGGTTCCTTTTCACTTTCTGCCCCAGCTTCCCCTTAACCTTTTGATTAGAGTTATTCTGACTCTCTGCTCCTGTCATACCTGGTCACCTTTCACCACTACACAGACCCAAGTATGAAACTATCTATTCCTCACTTTGACAAACCAACAAATAGCTTAGAGGTTTAAAACAATAATTTTACTAGAAAAAGAAAACACATTTATATAGCACTTCAGCGTTTACAAAGTGTTTTTCCTACAACTCTGTAAGGTAGGGCAGACAAGTGTTACACCCATTTTGCAGATAAGCAAACTAAGGCCCAAAGATAAAATGACTTGCTCAAAGTCATGTAACTGATAAGCAGTGGAGGCAGATTTGAAGGCAGGTCTCCTAACTCCACTTTCAGCCAGTCAATAAGAGTTACATGAGACAGATGGAAGTACCAGATAGGATTTCTCTGAGTTTAATTTTATGAACTGGTTTGGACACTACACAAAAATATTTAACTTCCTAAAACCCCGAGGCAGATTTTAGTTGGTATAGTTTCCAGACTTGGTGAAACCTCAGTCCTTCCAGCAACCTATTTCCTCATTTCATCTCCGGCTGTGGGTCCCACTGAGCATTTCCTCTAGCTTCAAATAAAATTACACTTCCCCTCTGCAGTTGACCTGTCCTTGGGGGGAGGGAGGGTGCTTGTCTGATTCCTCACCATCTGGAAAAGAATGGCATTTTTCCTATCTAACCTCTAGTGATTCCTTTATTAATCTTATTATTTAGTTGTTTCAGTTATGTACAACTTTTTCTAATTCCATTTGGGTTTTCTTGGCAAAGATACTGGTATGGTTTGTCATTTCTTTCTCCATCTCATTTTATAGATGAGGAATCTGAGGTAAAATAGGTAAAGTGACTTACCTAGGGTCATACAGCAGGTAAGTGTCTGAAGGCAGATTTGAAATCAGTTCTTCCTGACTCCAGGCTTGGTGCTCTATCCCAGAAGCCACCCAGCTGCCCCTTTATTGATCTACCACAGGCCTTTCATGCATTAAGGATACAGTTACCTCTTTGGTGATCACTGTCTCTGGACCCTAGAAGTTACACCCTCCTCTCTCTTCCACTTCTCTCTTTTTCATTCCATTTGTCTGAATTATATTTGTGAGTTAGTTCTTAGACAGGGTGGATTTCCCTTCTGATGAGGTTCAGTTTCCTCTATTGCTCTAAGTTACTTTCACAACTGAGTCTCTGGAGTGGCCATTTGGCCTTTGTATTTCCAGTTTTCCCAGCAGCCAGTCTACATCTCTTCCTGATTCAAAGACCCTTGCCTGTCTCTGTCTTTGGGGTTATTCACCAAGTTCCTATTTCTTGTCCCAGGAGCTCTCTCTATTGCTTAATTCATCTACAGAACAGAGCTGACATATGTCCAGAGCTCCATGAATGGTCAGGATTTACTTGACTAAAGTTACTGTCACCTCCCCACTTCCCCAAGTTCTTTCTCTTCAATAACTCACCCTGGAAGCATTCCAAGGGAGGGGTAGAACACTTTCCAAGGTTCCTTAATTAGATTTCCACAATACAATACATTGTCCTCTGTAGAGGTTCTCTAAGATCAAAGGATCATAGCCTTGAAAGTTATCTAGTCTAACCACCTCACTTTACATTTTAGGAAACTGAGACCCAGGGCTTGATGGAACTCAAACAAGCCCCTGAGGCATAATAATAGGGCTTTGTGTATTGTAAATAGAGTGTGATACAAAGACAAAAATGAAAATCATCACTGCCTTAAAGAGGCTTAATTTTAATGGGAGTGGGTAGACTTGTAGATAGAGAATTAGGAGAGATTGGGTGATAGCTGAAAAGACCAACCAGTAGATAACTAACAGAAACATACATATGGACAGACAGGCAGAGTGTTACCAGGTCCATACTCGAAGATTTTGCATTTTGGTAAGACTTGACAGTCTTGGTATACCCTGCAGAACAGAACTTCAGAGGAGGGTTGAGATTTGCTCATGACCGTATCAAGTGTTTTTTCCACATTACCTTTTCTATTATTTGTTGAGAAAATAAAGGATCACTGGCTGTTCTTCAAATGAGGTCTGTCGGAGAAAAGGATAGACCAGAGGCATGACTCATATTTAGTCGGGGGAAGGCAGGGGGGTGCTAGGTGGCGCAGTGAATAGAGCACCAGCCCTGGAGTCAGGAGGACCTGAGTTCAAATTCAGCCTAAGACTCTTAACACTTACTAGCTGTGTGACCTTGGGCAAGTCACTTAACCCCAACTGCCCTGCCCTCCCCCCCCAAAAAAAAGCAAAAAAAAAATTTAGTCAGATATCTATGGAGATGTTGGTAGCATGGCAACTTGGAGTATTTTCTCCTACCACTATTACTTGTCCCTCTTCTGTGTAGCCTCCATTAATAAAATAAAGATAATAATGGCTAGCCCAACCCCCACACCAGGGGAAGACCTCCCAAGCACTTGGAAGTGGTATGTAAAACATGAAGCAATATCTTGGTTCCTTCTCCATTATTCAAGTAACTCCCAAATTGCCATATCCTAAAATCCTCTTTTCAGTCTGTACAGAGCAGACTCATGGAAAGATTAAAATTTAATTTGTCTTAAATTTAAATTTGTCATAAACTTTAATAATGTCTTAAAATTCCTTAATTCAGAGGCCCCTGTGCAAGACTTTCCATTGGAGTCAATGAAATAGCTCATTAGAAGATACCCTTTTGAACTCTAAACAAACTGCTCTTATATGAGCTCTACTGTCCAGGAAGTAAATAGTAAGGGTTCCTTAGCTACTCAGCTTTATTATGCCTTTGTATTGTGGTGCCCAGATTTGTGGTTTGTCTTATGAAAGATTTCTCCACCTACATACAACAAATCATCCCTTACCCTCCATAAATAGAACCCTGGGAGTGGCTTGGTCAACGAAACTCCAGATAAGAGTAGCGACCTTAGTATAGGGTTTGGGGGATGGTGTGAGGACAGGCCCAAAGGGAAGGAAATCCCTCCTCCCTCAAAAAGGTGTGTCTAGAGTGGGATTTTAGCTGCCACACACAAAGGCAAGTAAGAAACCTTGTTATCAGAGCAAACATGCTATGTTTTAAAGAGTCCTGGATGCCTATAAATCACATTTTGGGGGCTGAAACATCATGGCTAGTGAGAACTCAAAAACAAGAGAGTGATCTAGCAGGAAATCTTAATGTTTTGTTTTGTTTTTCAAATTCCTGTTTCTGTTCTGACCTGTTCACATGATCCATGAGCTTCACGAAATATTGCTTTATCTGGCTTTGGTCATATCCTAACATATTCTTTCTAAGAAATCTAGAAAGAAGTGTGCCTATCATTTTGACCTTTTGTGTTTTCCCTACCTTATACTTTATTGGTCAAAGAACTGGAATGGACCTTGGAATTCTAGTCCAATGCTTTCATTGTATAGATGCCTAAACTGAGACTCAGAGATGAGAAGCAACTTATTCAAGTTTTCTGTGACAGTTTTTGGTATGTTTTGCCTTATATGTATAACATGGATCGTTAGGGGAAGCTCAGGGAAAGAAAGCCCTAGAAGAGGACCCCAAAAGGGGGAACAAAGATACTCTGTAACCAATCATCTTTGGTGCAACCCTTGTCTCTTCTTCTAACAGAAGATGTTGAATCTTCTGATAGAATGTAAAATCTTTGAGGGCAGGGATGGTTTCATTTTGCTTTTGGTCCTCTGGGTCTAGCATGATGCCTACCACACAGTAGATACTTTAAAAATGCTTCTTGATTGGTCTCAACCAAATACAAGCTCTTCTACAAGGGGTCAGATTACAAATCTCACAGCTTTCTCTGCTACCAGATCAAATAGCCAGCTTCATAAAAATACCCTAGTCCATCAGATCGCAGGGTTCCCTTGATCACTCTCCTTACATATGCTAGCAAAGGCAGTAGAATTTCATGGAAGGGCAATCTGCTTTTCTATCCTTGTTCTTCTTGGGCACTCTCCTGATACTTGCCAACAAATGTAAATTTAGTTTTTCATTGTAAGTTCCAGCCTTTGATATCCTATCAATCACAGATTTATAATAAAAAAAAATCTGTTAAGATAATGTACATTAAAGTTCTTTATAACCACAAAATTCTAGCTAATATCTGCAATTAATCAATCAATAAGCATGTATTAAGTGCCTTTCATGTTCCAGGTACTGTGCTAGGCCCTGGGTATATAAAAACAAGAATGAAATAGTTCCTGATCTCAAAGAGAGATGGAGCCTGGTACAATGAAAAATAATACTTAGACTAGTATAAAATAAGACCTCAGTTTCCTCATCTGTAAAATGGGGGTGATAACACTTGTTGTAATGCCTGCCTCCAGAGTTATGTGTTATGAAGCATATATTTCTCATATATACATAAATATTTCATTTGTAGGTCATATATACAAATGTATGTGTGTATATGTTTGCATATGTACATATGTATGTATTGTTAGCTTTTGCTAGGTTCAAACATCCAGATGTTCATGACAGATTTTAAAGGTTATACATGGCCAACTCAGACATTTAAGCTAATCATGAGACAGAGAAGATTCTCCCATTATGCTTTTGTTCTAAAATGCCTATTTTTCCAGTTAGGGTTATATTGGTGCTATGATCATTATGCCTGAAATTCTACCATCGAGTATAAATCCCTTTGAATCCATTAGAGTGGGAATGATAATGCCTCATTTCAATGCCAAACTCCTCCCCAAAATGCTTGTTTCCTTGCCACATTCCCCTTTCCCTCTGCCAGCTTATGTGTATTGCAGTGCATGCAAATTCCACACAGAATAACCAGCAAAGAAAGATGGATTCCAGTCTAAGTTCTTCCAATGTCTGTTAGTCAGTAAGCATTTTCTAAAAAGAATTCTTAACCTCTTTGTTAAGAAGTTCTGGACCCATTTTGGCAATCTGGTTAAACTTATGGATGTCTTCTTAAATTAATGTTTTAAATGTTTTAAAATGCATTTCTTGTTGCTGTTCAGTTGTGTCTGACTCTTTTGGACCTCATCTGGGGTTTTCTTGGTAAAGATACTGGCGTGGTTTTCCATTTCCTTTTCCAGCTCATTTTACAAATGAGGAACTAGGGCAGACAGAGTTAAATGACTTGTCCAGGGTCACACAGGTGGTAAGTATCTGAAGCTAGATTTGACCCTCGGAAGATTAGACTTTCTTTTTTTTTGTTTTTTGTTTTTTTGCTTTTTGGAGAGGGGAGGGCAGGGCAATTGGGGTTAAGTGTGACTTGCCCAAGGTCACACGGCTAGTAGGTATTACGTGTCTTGGGCTGGATTTTAACTCAGGTCCTCCTCACCCCAGGGTCAGTGCTCTATTCATTGCGCCACCTAGCTGCCCCTAAGGTAAGAATTTCTGACATCAGGTCTCGCACTCTATTTGCTATACCACCTAGTTACTCTATCAGTAAGCATTTATTTTGCACCTGCTATAGAGCTGGCACTATGCTTGTACAGAGGACAAAAGGATGAAAATGAAAAAAAAAACCCTGCCTTCAAGGAGCTCTCTAACATTCTATTAGAGAGACATTATGTACATGTAACAAATGAACCATGTACATAGGATCAGGTGGTCCACTCACATGCCATAGGGATTTATAGATAGAGATGGAATTCTGCATCCCCCCCTAAATCTTAGAGAGAATAGAGTTCCACCTTTATGAGAGCATAACACTACAGTGGTTTATTGATCATTCCCTCAGTCTTCTAACTTCAAGAGGAGTATTGGGATTGAAAATATATCTATCCATGACATATCAGATATTTGAAATCTAGAGGCATGGATCATGTTGGGTTCAGGTGAAAGCCACTGCCCCTAGAAGCTTCTGGAAGAAATTTCTGGCCCAGATCTGGATGATAACGGGACTATTCAACCTCTGACCAAGATGAAATCTTAGCTCAGCTAGGGAGAGAATGATATCACCTAAAGAGCCCATTCTTAGCAGTCTTTGGGGATGTAGATGCTGAGAAACAAGAGACATGTTAGGATGTTGGAATTGCATATTTGAATACTAGAATTACATACATACCACATACCTATGGCTCCAGGGTGTGTGGGAGAATCTCCTGTTCATCATTCAAAACCTACATTTTCCTTCTCTTACTCAGTTCCTCCATTTTTCGCTCTAAAATTTCTCAGTCAACCATGAGTCACTTAGTCCAGCAACTATATAGTGACACTGGGCTATCCTTCAAGGAACACAAAGCCTACCTTAGAGTGGGCTATATACAAAAATAAATACTTAGGTAAGTAATTTTTTTTTTCCTTTTGGAGGGCAATTGGGGTTAAGTAACTTGCCCAAGGTTACACGGCTAGTTTTTGTGTGTGTGTGTGTGTGTGTGTGTGTGTGTGTGTGTGTGTGTGTGTGTGCGTGTGTGTGTGTGTGTTAAGTGTCTGAGGCCGGAACCAAACTCAGGTCCTCCTGACTCCAGGTCCGGGGCTTTACTTACTGCACCACCTAGCCGCCTCTGGTAAGTAATTTTTCAACGTTGGACTTCAGCTTCCTCCTTTCAAAATGAGGGGATTTGAATAGATTGTTATGTCTGAACTGCATTGGCAAAATGTCTAAATCCTTTTCCTTTGACCAATCTTCCCTTAGGGAAGGAGGTTCAGGGGGCAGGGACCAGGAACTTGGGATGAAGGATCCTCAGGTAGGAGAAATAAGATACAAAGAAGAAGGGTGAATCTTTTTAAGTTTATAGACTTTAAGAAGTAAGAATGTTTGGTAAAAAAAAAAAATGTTTGATGGATCAATAAAAATTTGCCATACCCAGTTATGAAACATTGGACTAGACAATGTCTAAGATCCCCATTTCTAAAAATTTAGGATTCTATCTGAAACTGAAAGTCATCTGCCCCTATATATACAAGGAAACTTTGAACCTCTGGTTTTGGGCAAAAGGATTTCATTTGCTTTCCAGCCCAGCCTACTTCTCCCTTTTTCCACTCAATTCCTCCTTCCCCATCCTAATACTACTGACAATGGAAACAGAAACAGACTAGTGGTTAACTGGATAGGAGAGGTTGCTATTATTTTTAATCTATATTTTTGCTAAGGAAAAACTGTATATCTTGCCACCTAATTCTACCAGGTGAAATAGTTATTGTGTTGTTATTTATTAAGAATTAAAGAGAGGGGGCCTTTTACATTTGGAAATATAGGGCTGCCCAGGCTTCTCTCTAGTTATCAGACTGGCTAAAGATCACACTGACCTGGATGAAATTCCAGCTGTGGATACATTAATGATGGGTAGAATGAGGTCATAGGTTCACATATTTAGAGCTGGAAGAGAGCATCTGGTTTAACTCCCTTGTTTTCCAGATGAAGGAAGCTGAGATCCGGAGAGATTTCACCTCGGCTAACATCAAACACAAATGTGGCAGAGTCAGGATTCAGTCCCAGGTTCTCTGACAACAAAGCCAGAATTCTTTCCACAATACCAGGTCTGCTGTGGAGGGAGAGTTTTGAACTAGATTGTTGCCTCCAGCAGATGTCAGGCCTAGTTGAGTCAATCCCCAGAGACAGTTGGAATTGGTTCTGTCTCCTGGGGGGTAACTTAGAATTGGAAGTCTCTCTTGATTGCTTGTCTCAGAGATTTGAGGTAACCTGTAATCTTCCCAGACAGACCTGTCATTACACACTCACATGCACCCTGAGCAATCACTTTACAAGCCCCAGGAGTCTGACTAAGAAAGAAGGCATAGCATATGTTAATAAAGGAACCAAGGAGGATGGAAAGGGATGGTGACAAGTGCTTTGCTGGAGACTACATCCTGTAGAGTAGAACAAACAGATATGCTGCCTATGGACACTTTGGTAAACCCTTAAATGTGCTGGTGACTGATTGTCCTATAATCCAGCAAATGATGAATATGCTATGGCTGCCTCTCTCAAGGTTGGGTTCAATATTTTTAAAAATTTAGTTCAACTCATCAAATTCCTGTATTTATTCAACATCTGCTTACTCATCTGTTACTTGGGGTTATAACAAAAGAAGCAAATGGCACCATTCATGTCTTCAAGGAAAAACAGAACAATAATACCATGAAATTATTTTTATACATTTAATAATTTTTATTTATATAAGAAACTAATTTGTTTTTAAAAAGAATTAACAAGAAAGTGAAAAGGGTATAAAGCAGAAGATATGTCCCATGTTAGTGTTCCAATGGAGAGGTGAGATTTGTAGTTCTTCTGACATTGAATGCTTCAAGGTCACACAGAAGAATTTAAAAGGTCCCCAAAGTATATATATACTGATATTCAGAAACCCACCACAAGGTGGGGGGGAACACCAGAAGAAAAAAAGAGACTGACGTGAATACAATGAAACAAAAAATTCACTATTATCAAATGCCAAAACCTTGTAATGTTGAAATATGAAGATGGGACCCCACTTCATGATCAGTAAGTACTGGGAAGCTGGGTGTGCATCTGAGGTATGTCTGAGAGGGGTCTTGAGTTTGTTTAGTCTGGAGGGAAGGATGATATAATGGGTTATCCTAGGTGGTACTTAGACCTTTATTGCCAACTAGCTTCAAATATCACCAAAAAGGGCCTTGAGTTATGGGCCTTAAGGTAGGGCTGGAGGTGGAGGGGGTGGAGAGGAGAGAGAGAGCACTGAGTCATAGGTCATAAATCCTATGGAATTTTCACCAGGGGAGCCCTAGAGAGGCTGGGGCTCCTGGGTTATGGTCAGCAGGTTTTAGAATTCAGGACCCTGGGGTGTGGTCGGTGAGTCTTGGATAGGGTAGTGGCTAGGAGGGGCCCTAGCACGTAGCTCATAAATGCTGTGATAGGATGTAAGCTCCTTGAATATTGAAAAAGTTTGAGAATATTTCATTTTGGTTTTGCCCCCCAGCATAATGTTTCTCACAGAAAGTATTTCATAAGTGTTTGTTGTAGGAAGCAGTTGCTTTGAAGATATTAATCTTTTTAAAGGGAACAATTTGCCTGTGTTCTGCAGTGACAATCCATACCTCCTTAGAGATTTTCCACAGAAAACAGACAACACTAATGTGCTAAGACATCAAGGTTCTACAGACAGCTGAAGAGGCATACAGTAAGAACACAGTGTTATAAGATATTCCATATTCCCAAGGTCCTGAAAGTAGGCCAATTTTATGCTTCCTTTACACATAACAGATCTGAGACTCAGGAAGACTCAGTGACCCATTCACTATAATCTGACCCAAGTGGAGCTGGAACTCATAGTCCTAACTTTAGAACTATTGGATTTGACACTGCCACCCCCCTCTTACAGGAATATTTGTTCTTTGGAATCCAAAACACATGATTATAATGCAGAAAAATGAATATTGCCTGATTTTATCAGAATCTGGCCATAGACTAAAGTAGTCAACATGGAGTGAGCTGAAATGCAAGCTATTAGAGACCCCAAATCAATAATTAAATGGTCTGACAATTTCTAACTATCTTCAAGGAGTTTGAGGTACCAGGCCCTGACAAATTACATTCCTATATACTGAAAGAACTGGAAGGTGGGACTGCTGAACCATTTTCTTTAAGTGATAATAGCTCATAGGGAAAGGAACATGGAACTGAAAAGAGATAAAGTCCCAATCTTAAAAAAAGAAGAAAAACAAAGACTAGGAAAGGAAGGAAAGGAATATGTACCAGGCACTGTGCTAAGCTTTACTTTTTTGAGGGGGGAAGGCAAGGCAACTGGGGTTAAGTGACTTGCCCAAGGTCACATAATTAGTGTTAGTGTCAGTGCCTGAAGGCAGAATTTGAACTCAGATCCTGGCTTCAGGGTCAGTGCTCTATTCACTGTGCCACCTAGCTTCCCCCCCCCCATTTTTTTTTTTTACAAATATTATCTGATTTAATTTTCACAGTGTTGCTGTTCAGTCATTTTTCAGTCATGTCTGACTCTGTGACCCTATTTGGTATTTTCTTGCAAAAATACTGGAGTGGTTTACTGTTTCCTTCTCCTGCTCATTTTACAGATGAGGAGACTGAGGCAAACAGGCTTAAATGACTTACCCAGAGTCACACAGCTTGTATGTGTCTAAAGCCAGATTTGAACTCAGAAAGACGAGTCTTCCTGACTCCAGGCTCAGTACTCTATCCTCTCCCCCATCCAGCCTCAATCATTAACCAATGAAAAACTAAATAAGCATTTATTTTACACTTACCATATGTCAGAACTGTGATAAATGCTGGAAAGACAAAGACAAAAATGGAATAGTCTCTGTGTATTAGGGGCAGGCCTAGCGTTGGGTTCTATATTGGTACAAGTCTTGACAAGTTAACCCAAGGAATTTTACTTTGTCCTAGGGCTGTAAGGATATACAACAAGGATACAATGGCACTTAGTATTTCTATATGCAGATCTCTCTCTTCTCCAAATGGAAAAGCAATTGATCAGTACAGTAGGATAGGGTGTCTCATATGGCATTTGGACATCCCCGAATCCAAGGGTCACTGAATCTATATGGGTAGGACCCTTAGGCCACCAGGAAGCTGCTTCAAGGAGCCATTCAAGACCCAGGAATAACTTTGTTGCCTTTTGGGGAAAACTGATCATTGAGGAAATGGGGGAACCCTGGTCCTATCACATACCCCAAAGCATGCTTACTTTCTACTAGAGGAAATAACATGTATTTATTACCTACCTTTGGTAGCACCACCAATCTTGAACATGGAGCAAGGATAACCAGGAGGCTATCTACTGGCAGATGGTCTTTCTAGCATTTCTTAAATTCCAAGGGATTTTCAGACTTGACCTGAGGACCAACTACCCAGAATGCAATTGACCCTCTCCTTGGGGGAGAGGATTAGAGATGGGAGACACAGAAGCCAAGAAAAGATGTGGTTAAAAGCAAACAGAAAAGAGGAGGAAACAGATACTATGGGGATGAGAAAAGAGGTTATGGGTCCGGGAAATCCTGAACCAAGATTGTAAAAGCAATTCAAATGGGGGCCATGGTCCCACTGAAAAGAGAGATTAGTGATAGTCATTCCCCCTTCCCTTTTTCTCTCCCTAGAGAGGGTCAATTGTATAGTTGGTCATTTATTCACTTTAATCCTCACTCCCTGTCCATTTACTTCTAGGCTTGAGATGAATTTAAGTTTATTTTGTTTCTTGAGCCTGCGGATATGATAAAGTTATTGATTAATAGAAATGCTAAGCTCTGTGTATGTTCTATTTAATACTCACAAAAAAGAGGAAAAAGAGATAGACCATTCTTTATTTTAGAAGTAGCAGTTCTCACAGTGTTAGGTGTCTGCAAGGTCAAAAAAAATTTCATAATCCTAAAATATTTTACTCTCTAATAAAGTAAACATCAATAGATAAAACCCACATAAAGAAAGGCTCCTTGGGGTCCTCAATTTTTTTTAAAGTAGAAAGAGGGCCTAAGACCAAAAATGTTGAGAACCACTATTACACGTTTGGTCTGAACTGAACTTGAAGGTTTGGGAGCTACCTCAGAAAAGTTAAACAAAATGAGAGGGTGGTTTTGAACTATTATAAGTCTGCCAATACATTTGAAATCTATATATCTCTAAAGATAAAACCACTAGCTGGCAAGGAAGGGCAGACTGTGAAAGATGCAAAGCCTGGGTATGTTTTCCTTCCACTTTCTGTTCTCTTCATTGTAGTTAAGTGCTGCTCTAGGTTTTTGAAAGTAAAAATAGGGGTAGCTAGGTGGCACAGTGGATAGAATACTGGCCCTGGAATTAGGAGGACCTAGTTTCAAAGCCAGTCTCAGACACTCACAACTGTGTGACCGTTTGCAAGTCACTTAAACCTGACTACTTCTCTCCCTCTTGCCCCCCAAAATAAATGAAAGTAAATCATATCCCATGAAGAGAAGGGAGAGTGGGATACTTGGAAAGAGAAAGTCATGCTCCTAAAAGAGAAAGGGCTCCTAAGGAAGTCAGCCACCAGAAAGGAGGAGGCAGCAAGTTGTATGAGCATGATCAATAGGTCCTCTGGCTACTGGACGATCAACAGCTCAGTCTGCCTCCTACATGCACATTTAAGTTAAAGGTATACAAAGTCAACACAAAAATAATATGGGAAAGAAGTACTAGAAGCTGGAAAAATCAGAAGTCTCATGAAAGAAGCAGTACTTGAACTGAACTTTGAGAGAAGTTAGTATTTATAGATAGTATTTACAGCTATCATTAGTATAGTAGAGAAGTTAGTATTTATAGCTATAGAGAAACATACTTAAACTTTATTGTGATCTTCTGGGGGGGAGGGGGAAGTTGGGAGAAGGGGAAAAAAAAGAACAAAGCAAAAAAGTACACAGAACAGAACAAAAAAAACTCACAAGGAAGGAAAGAAAAGATGGACAATTCTCAACACAATGTATATTATTTATCACTCAGGCTTTTTTTTTTTTTTTGCTTTTTGGAGGGCAATTGGAGTTAAGTGACTTGCCCAGGGTTACATGGCTAGGTTGTGTGTGTGTGTGTGTGTGTGTGTGTGTGTGTGTGTGTGTGTGTGTGTGTATTAACTGTCTGAGGCCGCATGTGAACTCAGGTCCTCCTGACTCCAGGGTCGGTGCTCTGTTCACTGCACCACCTAGCTGCCCCTCACATAGGCTTTCTTGAAATGAAAATTTATTGTTACACATTTTGAATCCTCTCTTATGTTCTGCTATGCATATGACATGCTTTTATTTCTTTCTTTCTAACTTCGTAGTTAAGTTTCAATATTTACGTTTATGATATGTTTTTGTTTCTTTTCTCTACTCTCTATTTGTGTTCTGGCATTTGAGTCTAAAATAAAATTTAAAATTTTTAAAAATAAATAAAAAATTAAAAAAATGAGAAGTTAGATATTCTAAAAGGCAGAGGTAAGGTGAAAATATATTTCTAATGTAGAAATCAAGCTATGCTAAGGTATGGAGATAGGTGATATAATTTCATGAATGAAGGACAGCAAATAGGCCCATTTGCTGGATCTTAGAATGTATGAAAAGGAATAAAACATGATAAGCCTAGAAAAGTAGTCTAAAGTCACACAGTGAAGGCTTTGAATGCCAAATAGAGGAGTTTACATCTTATCCTAGAGGCAGTACAGAGATGCAAGAAATGCTATATATAGAACTAAAAATTGGTAAGACTTGGAGACGGATTGGAAATGGGGCATGATGGAGAGCTGGGAGTAGAAGATGACTTCGAAGTCGAGAAATTGTATGGCTGCGATAATTGTGATGCCCTTGAGAGAAATAAAGGAGTTAAAAAGAAGAAAGGCTTTGGTGTGGGGGGTAGGGAAGATAATGAGTTCTGTTCTGTACATGTCCTGTACATGTGTACATGAAAATTCTTGTTGGATATCTGATTGGAAATGTCTAAGAGGCAGTTGGCAATGCTGGACTGGAGTTTAGGAGAGAGGTTAGGCCTGGAGACAAAGATTTGGGAGTTATTCACAAAGGGATGATAGTTGAACTTAAGGGAGTTAATGAGATCACTGAGAGTGTATATATAGAGAAACGAAACACTTCAAATCATAGACTGGAGACCTTTATGCTTAATCCTGGCAAAATTTTAAAATTGATTATTAAAAGGAATATTATATAATGATAAATAATATAATATAAAAAGAAAAATGTAAACATTTAGAAAGGAAAAAAGTAATTACCAAGAGGCAGGTAATGACACATTAAGAATAAGTTGTTCAGTGGCAGCTAGGTGGTGCAATGAATAGAGCACTGACCGTGGAGTCAGGAGGACCAAAGTTCAAATCCGACCTCAGGCACTGGACATACTAGCTTGGGCAAGTCACTTAATCCCAATTGTTTTACCTTCTCCCCTCCAAAAAAAAGAAAGGAAAAAAATAAGTTGTTCAAAACTATAACCTCATTTCCCTTTTTTTTTTTTAAATAAAGTTAAAAAGTGAAGTTATTAAGTTACTAAGTGAATTAGGGAAATGTCAAGTATATTGTATATTTTAGCAAGACATTTGAAAACTGTCTCCCAATTCTTCTTGTCCAATCTAATCTTGACCTTGTGGACAAGGTGAGGAAATGTGAACTGAGTGAGAATTCAGTTAGTTGGATTTGAAGTCAGATGACTAACCAGACAGAGCACAAGAATGTTAAAGGAGTGACATTTTCTTGGAGGGAGATCGCCGGTGAAATGCTCAAGGCTTTTTGTTCTGTTCTTAGTCCTGTTCCAATAAAACTCTAAGTACACAAAGCTGGAAAGGACCTCGGCATCTACTTAATCCAACCTACTGACTTTTAGAGGAGGAGAAAAGTGATTTTTCCCAAGATCATTCCCAAATTATCAAGTGATAGCTGAAACTAGAACCCAAGTCTTCAGACTTCAAATAGGCCATATATTTTTTTTTACTACATATTAGCTGCTTGTTCAACTTTGACACACCCTTAGGGTCTAGTTGAATAATCTGGCCATGAGCAGCCCTTGGAAGATTTGCTCCACCTTCTCTGTCTTCAGATTATTAAACCGCTCCTTGCAAACCAATGAGTTGAGATATCTTTGGTGTGTCCTAACACTTTAGTTTCTCTCCTAGGCCAGTTTTTGTCCAGGAGATTAGATGTTCTGGTATGACTCATGGTAAAGAGAGATAAAATGATAGTTGGTCTTTGTGTTCATATAAATTTTAAAAATGCAGATGGGTATGTCAGGTTCAGATGGATAGCTAATGGGGAGAGCAAAGAGGCCCACTCATCATGTCCTGGTAAATTCATAGGTCATAGACTCATAAGATTTAGAGTTTTCAGGGACATTAATTAAGCAGGACTTATAGTTCAGTTTCCTTATTTCACACATGAGGAAGGTGTAGGCCAGAGGTGCAAATTTCCTTCTTTAGGTCACACAGATAGCAAATATCAGAACCAGGATACAAATCTGGGTCTTTAGATCCCACCCCTTAGAATTCTTGGTTTCCTTCAAGACTTAACTCAAGAATTACCTTCTCTACAGGAAGCCTTTCATAATCCCCCCAGCTTCCCTTTTCAAAATCACCTTCTATTAATTTTGGGCATACCTCTACATGTACAAGTTATCTGCCCCAAACAGAAGGTAAGTTCTTTGAGAAAAGAGACTATTTTAAGTTTGTCTTTGTACCTCTAGCTCCTAACACAGTGCCTAGGACATAACAGGTGCATAATAGATGCTGGTTGATTAATTCTAATTCCAAATTTAATAGTCTTTCCATTATGCTATTCTGTCTAATAGTATGTTGGGGAACACAGAATTAAACCATGTTTGTTTTTGTTGGGTACAGTGGAGACCAAGCTACAAAATAAACCTAATTAATACCCTCCCGGCCCACACCTCTACAGAGATTATGATCAAGGTGGCTATTATAAGCACCACCCAAAGGCTCTCCTACCTTTTTTTTCTTTTGGTGGCAACTCTCTAGACCTTTGCTGTGATAATGAGGACATCTCAGTTTCCTTATTTGTAAAATGGGGATAATAATAGCACCTACCTCACAGGGCTGTTTTGAAGATCAGATAAGATAACATAAAGTCCTTCGCAAACCTCTAAGTGCTATATAAATACTATCATTTATTACAATTATTATTAATTATTAAAATTATTTATTGTTGATTAACTGTTGGTGTTAGACAGCTGGTGGGAGACAGTGTGATATAGTGGAAACTTAGTTCCTCATTCCACTTGTCTCAGAAAACAACAAATTTTCACTGAGCTACAGCTTTTTCCTTCTGTAGAATAAGTGACTTGGGCCACATGACCCCCCAGTCTGCCTGCTAATCTTTAGTCCTGTTTAGCAAATTATTGATCAAGTGCCTTAGAGTGATACAGGGGACCCAGTGACTGGATTGGGCCCAAGCTTGAAAAACAAGAGACTAGCATGTCCTATATATCCTTTGAATTGAAGTTCCAAGTGAGTTGGAACAGCAAAATGGCTGACCTGGTGAAGAGCTGCTTAAGCTGTGGATCCATAGAGCTTTATAATTTTCCCTGCCTGGAGGCTGGAGTGAACCCAGATCTTGGTGTGGAGATCAGTCCACAGTGGGGACACCAGCCCACCATTCCATTCCTCAGAGCATCATATATCTGGAATCATAAGGGATTTCTATATTTTATAGATACAGGAGCTGAGGTCTAAGGAAGTGTGCCTTGCTCAAGGTCACACAGTTAGCAAGCATCACAGATGGTATCTGAACTCAGTCCCTTGGTCTCTAGAGCAAGTACTCTTTGAAGACTTTTAAGAAGGCAGAACCCACCATCCCTTGATGCTCATTCTACTTTAGGACAACTCTGATTGTTAGGAAGTTTTTCCTGAGTCAAACCTGAATTGGGACCTTTGTGACTTCTACTCATTGGCCCTTATTCTGCCCCCTATGGTCGAAACAGATTGAGGAAAATCCTTTCTTTTTTTTTTTTTTTTTTTTGGAGGGGCAATTGGGGTTAAGTGACTTGCCCAAGGTCACATGGCTAGTTTGTGTGTGTGTGTGTGTGTGTGTGTGTGTGTGTGTGTGTTAAGTGTCTGAGGCTGGATTTGAACTCAGGTCTTTCTGACTCCAGGGCTGGTGCTCTATTCACTGTGCCACCTAGTCGCCCCGAAAATCCTTTCTTGACGTAATAGCCCTTTGAATACTCAAGAAGCCCTTCAAATAGAGAGCAATCATGACCCACCTGCATCTTCTCTTCTCCAGGCTAAACATTTCCATTTCTTTCAAGTGATTCTCACACAATATGAACTAAAAGCACCATCCTTGTTTTCTTCTGAACAGGTTCCAAATTAGCAATGGCCTTCTTAAATCATGGTGCCCAGAACCAAGCACAATACTCTAGTGGGGGCCTGAAAAGGGCAGAATGCAGCAGGATCACCCTCTTTATTCCTGGAAGCTAAGTCTCTTAATAAATCCCAAGATTTCATTAACTTTTTTTTTTTTTGCTGCTATATCTCATTGCTGATTTATGTTGAGCTTGCAGTCCTCTAGAACCCCCAGATATTTTCCTTTTTGGGGGGAGGCAATCAGGGTTAAGTGACTTCTCCAGGGTCACCCAGCTAGTAAGTGTCAGGTCACATTTGCACATGGGTTTTCCTAACTCCAAGGCCAGTGTTCTATCTACTGTGCCACCTAGCTGCCCCTCCCTAGATCTTTTTCAAAACGATTGTCCTCAAACCTACACTCCCTGTCCCCACCATCTTGTACTTGTGAAGTGGAATTTTTTTTCACACCCAATAGCATGACTTTCTATTTATCTCTATAGAATTTCATCTTTTGTATTCAGTTCAGTGTTTTAGACTCTCAAGAATCTTTAGTAATCTTATCAAAGAAAGAAATGAGGTTAGTCTGTCATGACCTGTTCTTTCCTGTACTCTCTGCCCCCTTACTTTCCTATCTCTGCATCTTTGCTCTTACTGTTTTCTCTCACTGGAATGTCTCTTTCCTGTTGAATTCCCACCCATTCTTTAAAGTTCACATTCCATCTCTTCCAAAAAACTTTTCCTGATCCTTTAATAATGACCTTTTAACGTTGGATCTCATACAGCTTTTTTTTTTTTAGCAGCTCCCTAAAAATATTATAGGCTATTTGATGTCTTTGGGGGAAAGGTCAGCAGAGTAATTATAGAGATAGTTTGAGGAGCTGACTGGAAAAACTGAGGCAAGGTTGGAAGTATGAGACCACTTACGGACCCAGAAGGTGCTAGTAAAGATGGAAGGAAGGAAGGAAAGAAACATTTGTTATTCACCTACTGTGTGAGAAGAACTAGAGAAGGAAATGGCAAACCACTCCAGTATTTTTGCCAAGAAACTCCAGGGCCTGTAGTGGCATGCTATGGTCCATAGAGTCATGAAGAATTGGACACAACTCAACAATGTGTTAAGCACAACCCTTTGAGGTAGCTGTTACTATTATCCCTATTTTAGAGTTGAGGAAACAGGAAGACAGAAATTTAGTGGCTTGCCCAAGATCACACAACTAGTTAATATCTGAGACCAGATTTGAACTCTGGTCTTCTTGACTGTAGGGGTGGGGAACCTGAGGCCTCAAAGACGCATGTGGCCAAATTCGTTCTGTGAAGTTTGGATTCAGTCAAAGGGCCCCACTTGAGGACTTAGATGGCCACATGTGGCCTCGAGGCCACAGGTTCCCCACCCCTGTAGTCTAGACATTTTGTCACCCAGCTGCATCTTAGCTGATGGAGTCAAAGGTCTGACCTCCAGGTGAGGATGCTAGAGTTGGGGATATGTATTAGTATAAAATTCAGCATCAAACTATGGTTCAGAAGCAAGCCATCAGACAGATAGATATCCAGTATCCAGGGAGAGAGAATGTGGGTATAGGATGGCAAGAATTTTGAGATCATCTATTCATAGAATCATAGATTTTAGAGCTGGAAGATAAACTTCTTCTAGTCCAAACTCTTCATTTACAGGTGAGGAAACTGAGGCCTAGAAAAATTAAGTGACTTGTCTAAGGTCATACAGAGAATAAAAGGCAGAGCCAGAATTTGAACCTAGTTCATCTCAATCCAAATCCAGTACATTTTCCACTGTTCACTTTGTAAATAAGGAAACTAAGGAAGTGACTTACCCAAGTTTATACAGAGAATAAGTAGCACAGCCAGAATTAAACCCCAAGTCCTCCGACTGCAAATTCTAAGCTTTTCCCACTACTCTAGGGATAAGAAACACAGGAAAAGTCAGAGCAAAGGAATTGCTGTGAAGCACAGTCAGGGGTCATTTTACTTCTGACATTCAATTCAATAAATATTTATTAAATGCCTCTTCTGTGCTAGGCACCGTGCCAAATCCAGGGGATACAAAAAAGAGGGAGAAGAGAGCCCCTGACCCCAAGGAGCTTATAATCAAATGGGGAAGACGACATGAAAACAAAATATATACAAAGCAAGGTATATTCAGGAAAAATAGGAACTAATTAAAAGAGGGAAAGCACTGGAATTAGGAGGGGCTTGGGAAAGTTTCCTGTAGAAAGTGGAGTTTTTGTTGGGACTTAAAGGAACCAACAAAAATCAGTAGTCAGATGGGACAGCTAGGTGGCACAGTGAATAGAGCACTGATCCTGGAGTCAGGAGGAACTGAGTTCAAATCCAGCCTCAGACACTTGACACACTTACTAGCTGTGTGACTTTGGGCAAATCACTTAACCCTACTTGCCTTGCCTTCCCCCCTCCAAAAAAAAAAAATCAGTGGTCAGAGCAAAGGAGGGAAAGTGCTCTAGGCATGAGAGACAGCCAGGGAGAATGCCTAGAGTCAAGAGATAATGGGTCTTGTTCCTGGAACAACCAGGAAGCCAATGTCACTGGATCAAAATGTATGTGTTGGGGAGTAAGGTGTAAGAGGACTGGAAGGGTAGGAGGGGCTTTGAATGACAAACAGAGCATTTTGTATTTGTTCCTGGAGGCAACAGGGAGCCACTGGAGTTTACTGAGCAGCAGGATGACATGATTTTTAGGAAAATCACTTTAGTCGCTGAATGGAGAATGGATTGGAATGGTCAGAGACTGGAAGCAGGCAATTCCATTGACAGACTATTGCAACAATCCAGGCATGAGGTGATGAGGGTCTGCTCTAGAATGGTGGCATTGCCAGAGGAAAGAAAAGTGCATATTGGGGAGCTATTGTAAAGGCGAAATCAGCAGGTACTGGCAACATCTTAGATGTGATGGGTGGGGGAAGAGGGATGGGAGATAGTGAGGAAACCAGGATAACTCCTAGGTTGAGAACCTGAGGGACTGGGAAGATGGCATTGCCCTCCACCAGGAAGGTAGAAGGGGGAAAGGTTTCAGGGGGAAAGATATTAAGTTCAGTTTTGGACATATTTCATTTCAAATGTCTACTGGACATCCAGTTTGAGATGTCTGAAAGGTAGTTGTAGATGTGAGACTAGATGTTAGCAGAGAGGTTGGGACAAGAAAGGTAGATCTGAAAATCATCAGTAAAAAGATGGTGATCAAATCCATGGGAGCTGATTAGATAAGCAAATAAAATAATATAGAGGGAGAAGACAAGAGGACCCAAGACTGAACACTGAGGGACACCTACAGATAGAGACACAAATCTGAAGGAAGATCCAGCAAAGGATACATAGAAGTAGTCAGTTAGGAAGAAAAGCAGGAGAGAGTGGTGTCCTGAAAACCTAGAGAGAAGGGTGTCAAGTTGAGAGTGGTCAACAGTGACATCTGCTACCCATATGAAACTTGGGCAAGTCATTTTACCTCTTCACAACTCAGTTTCCTCATCTGTAAAATATGGGGGGGGGGCAGGAGGAATTGAGCAAGATAGACTCTGGGGTCCCTTCTAACTCAAAGGAAGCAGGTCACAAAATGTGGTTCAGGGACTGCTGGAGGTCTCTGAGATCCTTTCAGGGAGACTGCAAAGTAAAAACTATGTTCATAATAGTATTAAGATGTTTTAATTTTTAATATTGTAAACATCAATGGATAGAATTCACATAAACAAAATCTCCTTAGGGATCTCAATAAATTTTTAAGAATGTAAAGGGGTCCTGAGAGCACAAAGTTTGAGAACCTGTTATAGGAAAAATATTCCCACTGAGTTCATGTCACAGCTGTCAACACTATCTCAATGCAGATTTTCCTAAGATTAAAACCTAGATTTTATTATACTTAAGCACAGGCTGAGAGCTCAGAATAAATAACTCTGAAGCCTGATTAGGGATCCAACAAAACTTGGGTAGTTTTCAATTACATCAGAGAGACAGAAATAATTTTTGATCACATAACAATCTCACACATCCTTTTAGGTCATAAATACTAAATGGACTTAGTTAAACAGAATCATAATCTCATACATTCTCAAAGAAAAGAGATTTAGTTTAACAAACTTAGTTTTAGAGTCCATAGGTCAGGTCAGTTTGCAAGATTTAGAATTTATAATGGGCTAATTGAGACAAAAATAACCACAGGGTCCAAGCCAGTTGGGATCCTTCCACAAAGAAAGCAAGTTAAATTACTTTGGGAAGCCTGGCATCCCTTTTGGCTTCTTATCTCAGAAATGCCTTGTGCCTTCAGCAAATTTTAACATCCCATGGGACAGCCATCAGCCAGTGCACTTAATATTAACATCCCATGAGACAGGCTTTGGTCAGAGAAATAAATTCTTAACCAGGAAGAGCAGTCCTGATACTCAAATAATAAAGATTAATAAAAGGAAATAAAAAATACTTATGACAAAGTGCTACTCTACAGTTGTAATATGACAGAGTCAAGACATTGCCTCTAATCCTCAAGAAGGTATGGCATCTGTAAATGGAGACACAGTGGGGGTAGGTGAGATAGCTGCTGACATGGGCAGATCCTGATGGACCCAATTTTAATTACTCCTAGGTTAGTAGACCAAAAGAAACAACCCAAAGGTTGGAACAGACCTCCTGACATTCTAGTCTAAGGCAACATCAGCAACCCCAGTATACATTGAAAGGGGAGCAGATGGAGTGACCTGGCCTGTCTCAGTCCTATCTATAGGTGTTTGCATGTGAATATACATAGAAAGTAGAATATCTCGGTGTCCACTTTCTTTTTGACTATGAACAGTTGAAGTTAAATAGGGCTGGCTCTAAGATATTGTTATGGGAATTTTTTATTTCCTTTTATCATTCAGGGTGCAGAGCCATTCCTCCTTCAAATTTTGGTTAACTCTGACTTAATTTTAATCTTAACTTACCAAAACCTATCACATGGGATATAAAAATTTATTTAGGGTGGCGCAGTGAATAGAGCACCTGCCCTGGAGTCAGGAGGACCTGAGTTCAAATCTAACCTCAGACACTTAACAAACACACAAAAAAACTAGCCTTATGACCTTGGACAAATTACTTAACCCCAATTGCCCTCCAAAAAGCAAAACAAACAAACAAAAATTTTATTTAGAGTCTTAAGTATTTGAGTATTCCTTAGATAAGAAGGCAGAGAAAGAATCTCAACTGTCCCTGACTCTTGGGTGACATGTGAATCTTCCAGTTTATTCTTCTCAAATCAGTCTATTTGTGAATCCTCTTCAGTTGTTCAGTTGTTTCAGTCCAGTCTGACTCTTCATGACTCCATTTAGGGTTTTCTTAGCAAAGATACTAGAGTGGTTTGTCATTGCCTTCTCCAGCTCATTTTACAAATGAGGAACTGAGGCAAAGAAGGGTATGTGACTTGCCCAGGGTCACCCAGATTTGAACTCAGGAAGGAGTCTAGTACTCTATTCACTGTACCACCTAGTTGCCCCAATTTAATCTGTAATCTGATTTAGTTTACACATAGAATTTATTTGATGATGCTTATTTCCTTAGGGGACATATGAGATTATGACCCTGTTAACTAAATTTGCTCAGTTTTTATGACCTTGAAGGAAGCATGGGATTATGGATTTTTCTTCTCTCTCTCTCTCTCTCTTTTTTTTTTTTTTAAGCAATCGGGATTAAGTAACTTGCTCAAGGCCACATGGCCAGGTGTTTCTGGGTGGGTGCTAAGTGTCTGAGCCCGAGATTCAATCTCCTGGTCATCTTGACACTGGGGCCGGTGCTCTTACTCACTGTGCTACCTGGCCGCCCTGATTTTTCTTCTCTTTAAGGAAGATTGCAATATGTAAATGAATTCTTTCCCTGTCACAGCTGATGTGATTTTGCCTATAAGAAGATTTGTCAGAATCCTAATGATTGTTCTGGTTTTCTCAGAGGCCTGAAAACTATGCTTGAGCATAATAATACAACCTAGGTTTTCAACTTCCATAATTTCTGTATTGTGATTAATATATAATTGGCAGCAGTTACCCACTACCAACATATAATTGATAACAGAGTGAAGATACATCTCCCATAACAATATCCCTTCCTCTATCTTTCAGCTACCCAAAGATTTCCTTTTTTTTTTTTAAATCCTCCTTCCTATATAAACCAAGAAAGGATCTGAAATCATATGCATTGTTTGTTTGTCATGTGGGTTGTGTGGACTAGATACAACTCCCAAGGAGTCACAAAGAGATATCTCCTGAGTTTCCTCCACCTACAGTCCTAAAAAGAAGACTTAGATTCTTCTATGAGGACCACTAAGTGACCAGCCTCCTGACCCTAATCTCAGGTTCCATAACCTACATGGCAACACAGACTCTGTGTGTGGGAGTACAGTCCACAAGTATGGTCACTTATTTTTTGCAAAAATAAAAATAATAATAAAGTTTTGGATACTTATAAAATTCTGTCCTTGTGATATTTTGGAGTATTTGGCTTCGGGGGCAGCCCCACAGTTGATGACACAAGGTGATACTCAGGTAGAGAGCATTCTACCTAATTGTCCAAGGCTAGGCAAGCTACCCTTATTGAGTGGCCCCAGAGCTTCAGCTCTAGGAGGTGAATTATCCTAAATTCGTTTATGCCTTGGATGGCCTTGAAAGAGTTCAAATTGGAAGGGCTTAACTTTAAATTTGCACTCTTGCTCTGCTTTTGAAAGATTATCTTTAGAAAAAGGATTTCCCCCCCACCCCTGAATTTTTTTTTTTAATCCTGTGATGGTGAATCTTGCTGGCATCTTCTGCTTCCATTCCCCAGACTTTTGACTTACCCAGGATTCACCACTACACTGGGTATTGCCTCAGGGAAGCAATTTGAGAGACAGTAAACTTCCTCCTTGATTTAGAACGTTCCAGACATTTTTGCTGTGGTCAATTTAGTCTCAAAGGGGACTTCTGTCTTCCCATTTTTGAAAACACACTTTGTGTTTTTGTCTTTTCTCTTCAGGAGAAGCAGATTTTCTTCAGAGGAAAATTTTGTTTATTCTTGGTTGTATTCTAGGATTCTTTTAATGTAAATTCTGTTGTATTATTTTTGTCTTTTTCTGGCAGTATTGTTGTTGTTCCTGACATCCCTGGGAAATATCTTAACTCCTGGGTGAATTGGATTTAATAAGAGTGAGGTGCACAAAGTTGTCAGTCTCACTCTTCTGGAGTAATGATCTTATCAAAACTAGTTCAGCTTCATCCCTGCTGGTGGATTTGTCTGGATCCCTCCATCCCAATCCATCTTCTATTCAGTCACTGAAATGATTCCAGGTCTGACCATTTCAATCTCCCCCCTCCCCTAAACTCCAATGGCTCCCTATCCCTCTAATATCAAATACAAATACTCTGGTATGTAAAGCCCTTCATAATGTCGTCCTTTCCTACTTTTCCATTCTTATACCTTACTCTGCAACACATATTCTTCCTGGCTCCTCTACACATAAGAGACTCCATCTCTGCTCTGGATTTTTTCTCTGGCCATCCACCATATCTGGAATGCTCTCCCTTTTAAAGTCTGCCTATTGATTTCCCTGGTTTCCCTAATAAATATTTATGGATTAATTGATTTATTGAAGCTCTCTAAAACTTCCTGTAGGTAGTTCCATTAACCCTTTTTGAAAAAGTCCCTCTGTTGTGGGCCTTGCCATAGTGCTATAGAGGAGATTGTTTCTTTCCTGTTGTCATGCCACCAAAACTCAAATGCAGCGTCTCGTCAAGTACTTTTACTCTGAACTATTCTTCCCCTCAACATCTAGCCTCACATGAAAGTTTGCCCAGAATCAAAAACACACCTTACAACTCTTGTCTCTCAGAGGGTCTCTATTTTTAATACCAGGTTAAGACATGGCGAGAATGATGGCCTGTTTTTCTCCATGCACACACTTGCCATTGTTTCCTTCCTATTTCACCATTTCCCATGAGTCTAGTATCGAACAAAACACCCTCATTTCTCCCCAACTGTTTCTCCCACCCTATGGGTCCCCTTGGGAGCAACTGGGCTGTTCCAGTCCTCTGGGGGCTGCTAAGCACTAAGCTGAGAGGGTAGAGGGAGGAGACAGAGTCTTGTTACATATACCATTATCTGTTACACACGAACTAAAACACATTAACATGAATGAATTAATTCTCCCAGGTATTTGTCATCTTAGCTGTAAATGTATAAAATCAAGGCCTTTTCCCCCCTGTGGAAAAATGTCTGATCCGTTGGTGATACTGTGTGTGTGTGTGTGTGTGTGTGTGTGTGTGTGTGTGTGTGTGTAAAAATCACAGGATGTCAGAGCTGCAAGGGATCTCAATATTATTATTTTTATATTATTTATTTATATATGTATTTTAAATTTTATTTAAATAGTATTTTATTTTTTCTGACAGGTAGACCATTCCTAGCTCTTCTAATTTAATTGCTTCATTGTCTAAGGCACCTTTGCATTTTCCTTCCTTAGCTAGTTTAATTAGGTATACTTTTGCTTTTACTTTGTCTAAGATCAGGATTGCTACCCCTGCTTTTTTTTTTCACTTCAGCTGAAGCATAACAGAGTCTGCTCCAGCCCTTTACCTTTACTCTATATGTGTCTCTCTGCTTCAGGTATGTTTCTTGTAAGCAACATATTGTTGGATTCTGGTTTTTGATCCACTCTGCTATCCCCTTCTGTTTTATATCCCATTCACATTCACAGTTATGATTACTACCTGTGTATTTCCCTCCATTCTATTCTTCCTCCTGTTTGTTCTCTCTCTCCTTTCATCCTTTCCCTCCTCACCAGTATTTTGCTTCCCCTGCTCTGCCCTCCCTTATTCAGTTCCCCAGCACACCCTTTCCCACTTTGCTTAATCTCCTTCTTTCCTACTTCCCTGTTGGGTAAGATAGTTTTCTATGTCCAAGTGATTGTGTATATTATTCCCTCTTTGAGCCAATACTGATGAGAGTTAAGTTTCAAGCGATGCCCATCGCCCACCCTACCATGTTCCCCTCCTCTGTAATAGGTCTTTCTCACCTCTTCCTTCCTTCTGCACCTTGTAGTCCTCTTTCTCATCCCTTAATTTTTTTGTCATTTCCTCAAATTCACCTTCTACCTATATCCACTGTCTATGTATATTCCTTTTATCTTTACTGTTAGTGATAGAACTTTTAAGGGTTACAAGTACTTTCCCGTGTAGGGATGTAAACAGTTTAGCTCTATTATGTTTTCTCTTCCCTTTCAACCTGTTAATGCTTCTCTTGGGTTTTGATCTTGGAGGTCAAAATTTTTGTTTAGTTCTGGTCTTTTTTTTTATGAAGGCTTTAAATCCTTCTATTTCATTAAGATCTTAATATTATTTATTCTATCTCATATAAGGCTGCTCCTAAAATATAAACCCACTCTTGTCACTTTGGGGAGAGGGCTAAGTCAGAAGAGATGGTAATAAAATCTTGACCCTCCTTACAGCTTCCAGATTCTTTATTGTCCTTTTGGAGAGGATGATCCTGGACTACATCTATTAGATAGCAAAGTATTCTAGTGGAAAGAATGTTGGAGATGGAATCAGAAATTTTGGACTAGGGTCCAAATCCTAGTCCTGATACATACTTACTGTGTGACTATGGGCAAGTCATTTAACTTCCCTGATCATCAGTTTCTTCATGTATAAGATGAGGATATTTCCTCCAAGGGTGATTGTCAAGAAAGTACTTTGTAAAAGTTAAAGTACACTTGACCTAATAGAGCAAAACATAGCCTTAAAGGCTCTATTCCCAAAAGGATCCTCTAATGCATATGTCAAGATCATAAGAAGGAATCCCAAGTTTCCTTGATAGATGTCACTATGGAGTCAGAGAACCATAACATTGTTCAACATTCTATTGATAATCAATATCAAATCAGTCATAAAACAAGGAGACAGACCTTTGACAAAGACGTTTGCTACTGTCATGGAGGATGCCCTGTGCAAAGTCCAAATGGAAGAAGGATTCCCTAACAAATGATGAGGTCATCCAGATACCCGTACTTGTGGAAGACATTATGCTGACTTCATTAAGCCTCACAATACTACAAGGCCTTCTAAAGGATCTTCATAGTTGTCATAACTAAATTAATTATGATTCTATCCTGTTGTAATCTGCAACTAATTGCAGCTGATTTTATTATTATTATCATTATCTTTGGTACCAGGTACAGAGAACAAACAGCAGTTTCATTTTGAAGATACTTGTTATCCAAGAATGCATCAAAACCATCTGCATGTTCTAGCAAGTAGTCTGACTTGAACACCATTCAACACTGCCATGGTTTCTGCTCTGCGTCTTTGTTATCCCATCCTGGGCCTATAGAATTGCTTTGACCTTTCCATACTACCCCAGTGGAACAAATCCAGACTAGAGTAGTCCCAGATCCTCAAATGTAGAGCTGCCTCTAGGGGTCTTTCCTGGGCCTGAATGATGTCTGGTTTGGAGTATCACCAGGAGATGGGAGGGTCATTCCCAGAATTTTAATCTAACTGAGAATGGCTGAAGAGAAGGTAGAATGTTGGGCCAAGGCTTCCCTAAATCATGGTCATACAAAATGGTGCTGTGTAAGTGCTAAGACCAGGAGAACTTGATGAAGTAAATCTTGTAGCAGCATGTGTCCAGTCTCCAGAATCCTTGAAGAATACTAGGATGTGGTGTTATGAAACTGGAGAGAGAAAAAAATGATTTTTAAAACCTACTTTTGGGGGATGAGAACAAAAAGTAAAAACTGGGAAATGAATACACTTCCATTTTAAAAAATCAGTAAAGTCTTGAAACCAACATGGACGATGGACAGTGGCCAGAATTTAGCATGAATAATGAAGTTCTTATTCATCTTGTCCAGTGAGTTCCATTTTCCTCTTTCTATCTTATTAAAGGGGCATGGAGGTAAAAATACATGTCCCCAGACAGAGACTTCAACTTGGCAGCTTGGGACAGGACATTTTGCTACTTAAAGAAATTTATAACCAAAGTCATTCAGCAGGGAATGAACTGTACCTCTGCCATTGTTCCAGACTTTAAATTATACATCACCAAGCAGACAAAATTAAGCTGTGATAGGCAGTGCACTTGCAGAAAGCCAACACATACCTCATCAAGTCCTACTGCAAAGCCCAAGGGTTCAAGCCTAACAACTTTAACCCTTTCCCAGTTTTCCACACTAGATGAGTTTGACTGTTACTTCTTCCCTATCAGTTCTTTGGACCAAAAGCAAAGGGGGTTCTTCCCATAACCCCTTTCATAGCAATGCCAAAGAAGAATAGAAATAGACCATTAGACCTGGCAACTAAGAGATTGTTGGTAACTTTGGAAAGAGTAGTTTTGATTGAATGATGAGGTTGGAAGCCAGATTGTAGAGAGTTAAGAAAAGAGTGAGAGGAAAATCAGAGGCCTCTACTGTTAATTTCTCTGCAGGCTTTGACATGGGTGACTATGCTCTTCTCCTTGTTGCTCTCTTCTTTCTAAGTTTTCAGGCCACTACTCCTGATTCTACTCCTGTCTGATTGTTCCTTATCAGTTCCCTTTCCTTCCCTTCCCTCCTTCTGTAGTGCTTTACTTGGTGATATCATTAGCTCCCATGGATTTGATTATCATCTTTATGTAGATGATTCTTAAATTGACTTACCCAGCCTAAACCTCTCTACTGGTCCTGTACCTCCAATTGCCTATCATACATCTTGAACTGGATATCCTGTAGGCATCTTAAACTCAACATGTCCAGAACTGAACTCATTATCTCTTATTCTAAGTCCTCCCATCCTTTTGACTTTCCTATTACTATCAAGGGCAACACCATCCTCCCCATCCCCCAAGTCTGCATCACAGTTGTCACCTTTGGGTGTCATCCTTGACTCTTCAACAACTCTCACACTGGCCCTCATATGCAATGTTGCCAAGTGCTGTCAATTTCACCTTTCTCACATCTCTCAAACATGACTCCTTCTCTCCTCTGGATATGCTACCACCCTGGTGTAGACCCTCATCCCCTCATTACTGTAATAGCCTGATAGTTAGTCTGCCTATCACAAGTCTTTCCCCATTCCAGTCCATGTCTCATTCAGTCACCAAAGTGATCTTCCTAAAATTCAGGTCCAACCACTTTACCCCACTACTCAGCAGGCTCCCCCTCTCCTCCAAGGTCAAATACAAAATTCTCTGCTTGGCATTCAAAGCCCTTCATAACCTAGCCCTCTTCTCCTACCTTTCCAATTTTCTTATACCTGACTCCCTGCCATGAACTCTTCAATCTTATAACACTGGCCTCCTTACTGTTCCTTGAACAAGATACTCCATCTCTAGACTGGGCATTTTCAAAGGCTGTCCTCCATTCCTGGAATGTTTTCCCCCCTAAATCCTCTTGGCTTCCCTGGCTTCCTTCAAATCCCAGATAAAATCCCATCTTCTACAAGAAACCTTTCCCAATTACTCTTAATTCTAGTGCCTTCCCTTTGTTGATGATTTCCTATTTATTTTGTATATAGCTTGCTTCTACATAGATATTTGCTTATTGTCTCCCCCATTAGATTTTGATCTCCTCAAAATTAAGGACTATCTTTTGCTGTTCTTTGTATCCCTAGTCCTTAGTACAGTGCCTTAGACTTAGCACATAAAAATGCTTAATAAATGCTTTTTTTACTGGCTGACTGACTGAATGGTTTCTAGATGGGCAAGATGAAAGATATATACATATATATGTACATTTTAATGTAGGAATAGCATCTGAAGATTTTGCAAGCAATTTTCTGTGTCTAAGAAGGAAACTTGCCCCATAACTCCCCATAGTCAATGAAATACACCAGTTTGGAAATGTATAAGCTATTGAAAATCTAAAGCAAAGTTAGTATGAGAGCCAGAGTCATTCAGGTCCCAGATAACCATCTTTAAACATTTTTTTATATCATTAATTTCATCATTCAAAACATCTACACTTCTCAACATATCTCATTCCTCTCCCTTTTCCAGGGAAATATCCCTTATAAGAAAGTATAAAAGAGAGGAGGGAAAATAGTTCAGTAAAACTAGCCAATATATTGAAGAAAATCTGACATGATATATAGTGTTCCATACCCATAATCCTGCACCTTTGCAAAGAATGGGATACGGGAAACGTCTTCTTATACCTCTTGTTTGAGGCCGTCTGATTATTATAATTTCATAGCATTCACTTCCTAAGGATCCTGAATTTGGAGGTCCATCATTTCAGAAACCATAGACTTGTACCAAAGGGCAACAAAGGATGAATAGAAAATTTCAGAGGAAATATTGCACCTTTCCCCTCTTCCCCACTCCACTGGCCATATCATCAGAAAGAGTAGAATAGTAAGAGACAACACATCCAACCAGCAGCAGCAGCATTAATACAGAGTATAAATATAGGTAGATGTTCTCCAGAGGGAAGAAGCATAAACCCTTATGACTTTAGGGAATTTGATGGTGAAATGAAGAGAAGTGCTGGCTATGAACTCAAGACAGGAATAGATTCAGGGAAGTCACATAAGCCTGCCTATCAGAGAGATGCATCCTAGGGGAGATTGGGTGAGGATTCTACAAAGAAAGAAAAAACCTATAGTACCAGAATTTATGAATAACTTTTTACCACATATGTATACTACATGTGTTCTGCACCATGATTATTAGTTTAAGTTTGATTCCACTATCCCCAAGATTCTGTATGTATTTATAATGTACCCCAGACTTTTGTGGGAAATATTTTGTGCCAATTGTTCTCACTATACATCTTTAGTAAATGCCTTTGTTAAAAGTTAATTAAATATGCTGGCCAATGGCTAATGGTTAGCATACTGATGATGGTTCAGAAATAATAGTGTTAGAGGCATAGCCCCATAATTTTTTCCCTAGAACTTGAAGCAATTGTTACTTATCTGTAAGTGATGAGTTGGGAGAAGTCATTGGGGGCAGTGGGCTATATTACACTTTGGGGGCTTTGTCTAGAATATCTTTGGGTGCCTTTTTCAATTACAGGGATCCACTGGGGAGATTCTCTATCTGGGACTCTTATAATTGGTTACCCTAGTTTCACAGGGATCCCCTGGAGAAAAATTAGCATATTTTTATTTTCTTTTAGATTGTAATTGGACAGTTAGCTTTCTGGTGTGTTTCCTTTTCAAGTCAGATCATTTCCTTTGAGATAACTTTGATTGTTTCAATGCTTTTGTACTGTTATCTGCTATGTTACTTTGCCTATTATAAGTACTATACCTAATATGAACTGTAGGTATTTTGAATCCCTAAAATACGGTGCCTAGCATTTGCCTAGAGCATAGTATGATAGTTCATATGTGTTCATATATTTTCTTTTTTACTTTTAAGCAGACCTAGATTGCTTGCCTTATTAAGACAAGAATCTAGATGGCTTGTCTGAGATCCTTATAGACTAAAGGTCTATAGGATAAAAATTTGCCTTATGGCCTAGAAACTTTACTTAACCCCAAGTTTTTAAAAATATCTTTTGGGAGCTTTATACCTCTTTGGTGTTTTTACAAATTTGTTTTGTTTTCAAGTTAATTTTCCTAGTGAGGGATGCGTTTGGACTTGTAGTTGGATTTCCTATATGTTTTGGGGATCCCTGCGGAAATTTCAAGTGCCCTGAGTACAGAGACTTAGAAGAATTTTCCAGGATTAAACATGGTCTGAACCTATAGGTCTAAAGGAGTCCTTAATTGGGAGAGGGAGAGGAGTGCTATAACCCTTCCTCACCCCAGTACCACATCAATTACCAGTTTGTTATCATACTTGGTACATGACTGAGCACAGAACAGAAAGTTCTCTGAGTATGAGAGGTAGAGGATAAATATCTTGGCCCAGATAGCGCCATAGTGGGTCAGTGTTGTTACACATGCATCAAGCCAAAGAAGTCTATGTTCTCATAGTGGTGAGGGGGTCAATTGTAGTCAACCTCAGGTCCTTAATCCCTGTGGAGAGAGTCTCACAGGTTCTGGGAACTCTGTGGGGACCAGACTTCCCTCGAGAAAGGAGGCTTTATTTTCCTTTTTAAAATTTTCTTCATTGTTTGGGGGTTGAAAAGACCTTTTCAAGCACCAAAACAGGTACTAATCTATTAAACCTTTGTACAATGGTATCTGTTTACTAAGTTGTATCACCATGCATTCAGAAGTATGTAAGAATATTAATTTCCTGATTGTGAACTGTGCCACTTGGACTTTTCTGAAAATCTTTACTACAAGGTACTGGTGGAGGCATTGGAAATGAATAATAGTTGAGATATTAGAAATAGAGAGATATCTGTAATTTGAAACTGACTTTTTGATACCAAGCTGCTTCAGGAAACATGTCTCCTTATGACAGAGAGAAGCATTGGCTATGTATTTAAGAAAGGGAACAAATTCTTTTAACTCAACTGAGTAGCCTGCCCATTAGATGCCTATACCTAAGAGAGTTGTGCAAAGACTACAAAGGACTTTCAATAGCAGCATTTGTGAATTACCCTTTGCCATGTGTGTATCCTATACATATACCCCATTATCAGCATATTCTAAGTTTGAGTCTACTATGCCTGTGGATGTTGTATGTATTTGTGGGGGGATACACCCCAGACTTTTGTGGGGAATATTTTTGTACCAACTGTTCTTATTATACCATCTTAGAAAATATCTTTGCTAAAATGTAATTCAATGTCCTTGTTGATTTCTAATGGAAAGCACAGTGATGGGGGCTCAGGAGTGATAGTATTAGCAGTATAGGCCCATGAGGTTTTCCCTAGAATTTAAGTTAGCAACTTCCCCACTAGTACAAGTGAGGTTGGGAGAGTAGCTCCAAAAAGGATGGTCCATGAATATTTAGACTATGATTGTTTTTGAATTCAGGACATGTGAATACCGTGTCTTCTCTCTCTTCTACATATGTCCATCTCATTCATTCCTTAATTCACAGAATCATAGAATTGAAGAATTTCAGGGTTAGAAGGAATTTCAATAGCTTTTTAGTGCAAATGATACTTTTAAAAATGTACCTGGAAAGTAGTCATCTGGCTTCTATGTGATTATCTCCAACAGGGGGACCCCACTACCTCCCCAGGCCTGTTCCACCTTTGGATAGCTCTAATTGTTAGGAAATGTTTCCTCATATCTAGCTTAAATTTACCTCTTATCTACATAGCATCTACGTGGGTTTAGACCTGGAAGAGAATCCAGATACCATCTACTCCAATCTTTTCATTTTTATAGATGAAGAAACTGAGGCCCAAAGAGATTAAGTGACTTGCCCAGGGTCACACAGTTAATAAGTAGCAGAGCCAGGATTTGAACCCAGGCATTGTCTCCAAATTCAACATCCTTTCCACTCCCATTCCTTGTTTCCAGTTCTGCATCCTCAGGCTACACAGAATTGAATCTAATCCCTTTCCCACAAGTCAGCTCTTCCCTGTTTATTGGTTAGTTCTAAAATACCAAACCATTCTAGATTAAAGTCAAATAATATTCTAATTATCCTACAATTCTACAATTGCTTAATCTTGCACATGAAGTAGAGTTTTAGCTTTTCTTATCTTAGCCATCTTGCTAAGTGTTTTCAGCTATCTAATGCAATATAGTCTTTTGCCTGCTTTTGGGTGACAAGAATGAAGGCTTACTAGTCTATGTGGAAGGTATAAAAATTATATTAGCTAGCATTTATATAGCACTTTAATGTTTACAAAGCACTTTACAAATATTATCTCATTTTATCTTCATAATATTAGCTTATCATCACATACTAAACACCTTCCCACTGCCTAATGCCTCAATAGCTTATGCAAAGGCATATATAGTTTTAAAAAATTGTTTACCTTATGGCTGTTGGTGAGATCAAATCCATCAACAATAATAGTGGCTAGCAACTGTATAGCACTTTAAGGTTTGCAAAGTATCATCTAATTTTATTCTCACAACAACACTTAGAAGTAGGAACTATAATCACCATTTTACAGAAGAGGACACTGAGGTAAAGTGACTTGCTTAGGGTCATACAGCTGGGATGTGTCTGAGGACAGAGTTGACCTCAGGTCTTCTTAACTACTTGCACTGCCTTCTTACCTACTGTGTCACCTAACTATCTAGGCTTTAGTGGTTACATTAAAGGTCTTCTTCTCTCCTCCCCATACTCTTCTCATGCTATCTACCAGGATTGCCCATCTCTTTACTTTATTTCATCTTTTTGAGAATGGGTCTCCCTATATTGCCCAGGCTAGAAGTACAGTGGATACTAGCACAAAAGCTTTAACCCGTTCTGTTTTTCTGACCTGGGATAGTTTTTCCCTTTTTGGCAACCTGGTGGACCCTCCCCCCTCCTTCACCATGCTAGTGCTAAACTTAGTGTTGGCACCTGAATTCAATTTAGGTTTCAGCTCTACTCCAAACTCACATGATCTATAAGCTTTAGCCTCCCAAGAGTAGCAGTGATCACAGGTATGTGCCCCTATGCCTGACCTGATCTGTTCTTTAAATAGGATGGACATAACTAAGATTCCTGTGAGAATCTCTCCCTTTTAAGTCATTGCCCTTAGTATACCTCTAACAGCAATTATTCTAGCCCCCAGTGCCTGAAAGTCAGATGTCTTATATTTCATCCCTCTCCCAGAGTTCTTCAGTACTCTAGAGAGCATTGGGGGACATGCAGTCTCTCTGTCATAGACTCCAACACCCACAGGTTGTCTTCTCTCAATTTTAGGGGGTCTCCTGCACCCCAGTTCTATTTTACCACTTAATTACAAAGGAATATTTACATCAAAGGTATAGCAAGAACAAATATACAAACATTCCTTCCCCCCAATATGTGGAAGCCATAGTCTCCTTCTTATCCAACCTCAATCTCTAATAAGGGAGGGAAATTAGGTTCATAGCTTAACTAAGTTCCTATATCACATGAACTCACCAAGTTCCAAGTCCAAAGTGGGCTCAAGTCCTAGGTACCCTGGCTTCTCTGGGTGTCCTTGCTGAGCTGGTAGCAACCAGCTGCCAGAAATCTCATCTAGAATCCTGTCTTCAGGGTCACCGTGGCACAAATCTGGGTCCAAGAATTCTGCTGTTTTGCCTAGAACTGAAAAGGCAAGCAAAATAGAACAAAATTCCAAGCCTGTTTCTTGAGGTCATGGGGCCTATGAGGAAGAGGGGAAAGGGAATTTAGTTCTTCCCCTCACCTAGCTCAGTTTATGGCATCTGGACTGTGAATAAACAAAACTTTCAATCCTCTGAACACCTTCAGAGTTAATGTAAAACTGTGCCAAACTGGTAGTTTTAAAGATGAGGCCTGTTCTAACTCCCTAGCCAATGGAAAGAGGTGATCTACACTCATGATAGGGGGATGCAGAATGTCTTCACCCAGAAGTAGGTCTTTGCCAACAACCAATAATTCCATTTGGCTAAGCCCTATTTCAGACCAGTGAAATGGATAAAGTAATGACCTTTAATACTTCCATTATATCCCGAAGCAAAAAGAAAACACCAACAATAAGTAGGGTTACAAGCAAGTGCATGTTACTCCATTTTTGAAGCAGCTAGGTGGTGAAGTGGATAGAGTGGTGGGTCTGGACTCAAGAAGACCTTAGTTCAAATCCAGCCTCGGACACAGTAGCTGTGAGACCTGGACAAACCACTTAACCTCTACCTCAATTTCCCCATCTGTAAACTGGGGGTGATAACCTCTATTTCCCAGAATGGTTGTGAGGATCAAAGGAGATAATAATTGTAAAGCATTTAGCACAGTGTCTGGCACATTGTAAGAACTATGTAAATGTTAGCTATTATTATTATTACTTTGCCCCTTAGGAAGTACTGGGTTATACCAGAAAAATAGTATAATCAATTCCATGCCTCAGTTTCTCTACCTGTAAAATAAGTAATAACTTCTGCTATTTTCCTACCTACTTTACCCTGATAAGATCAAATCTGGGATATTGTTTTCAATTCTGGGTGCTACAGTTTAAGAAACACATTAATAAGTTAGGAGAGAAGGACATCAAGGATAGTCAAGGGCTTTTAATTCATGCCAGATAATCTTTGGTTGAAGGATTAAAATGTTTATTCTGGAGAAGTCCATCAATAGTCAGTCAACAAGCATTTATAAAGTGTCTTCTAGTGTCAAGCACTGTGCCAAATTCTGGGCTAGCCTTTTTTGAATATTTGAAAGACTATTATAAGGAGAGCATGATCAGACTTTTTCTGCTTTGCTTCTCTAGGGCAGAATTAGAAGCAATTTGTGGAAGGTACAGAGAGGTAAATTTAGACTTGACATAAAGAAAAACCACCTAATTATTAGCTCCATCCAAAAATGGGATGGGCTTCCTTGGTAGGTAGTGAGAATCTCTTCACTGGAGGGGTTCAAGCAAAAGCTAGATATTCATTTTTTTTTTTTAGCATGATGTAGAATTATAGAGGAAAATCTTGTTTTGGTCTGCATTGACCCAGATGGTCTCAGAGGTCCCTTCAATTCTGATATTTCAATGATATCTCACCAAAAAAGGCTACAAAGTTCAGTGAAATAATGTCTGTATGTCTTAGAGTTTCTTGGAAGAGTGATACTATGTAAAAACAAAGTAGTTGTGTTATAAAAAGTGTCAGTATGGTATGTATACCACATAAAATGGACAAAAAATATTTAGACACGAAGTAGGAGTGGGGAAAAAAGATATATTCTCTATCTTGCCTTTGTTTTGCTAAAGCTTAGTGTGCTACTCAAGTCCTTAGCTTTACCCTACCTTGCCATAACCCTTGTCAGGGTTTTGTGGATACATAGCAAATAAAGGATGCTTGGGGAGGAAAGATGTCTGACAAAGGGATAGAGATTAGACCTGTGACTTCACTGATATGGGAACTCCCAGGGAGATAATTCCTACTACTAATTCAAGCTGGCATTTCTTCTGAAACACTAGTATTAAAGATTTATCCAGAGCAATGAAACGTTAAGTGACTCATCCAGGATCACACAGGCAATATGTCAAGAGGTATTTGAACCCGAGTCTTTCAGTCCAAGTCCAGATCTCTATCTGCTATGACATACTATCTCTTCTGATTTCATATCCTCCCCCCTTTTTGGAAATAGTAATTTATTTTATTTTCAATTCAAAATTAGCATTTCCATAACATAGCACAATAAAAATGATTATTGCACACAAAACTGAAAATCTACCATATACAAATTGCTATTCCCTCCAAGCATACAACAAAATTATCATGTAAATTTCTTTTTTTCTCCCTTTATTGATAGTTTCTGGGTTTTTTAAAAATATCATACTAGTTATCCCAAGTATCTCTCCCCTTCTACTCCCAGAGAGCTATCCCATATAACAAATATTATTTTTTTTAGAGAGGAAAAAAATCAGCACAATTGATAACTAAGTTTGTTTGTTTTTTCTGGAGGTGGATAGCATAGTTTATCATAAGTCCTTCAGAATTGTCTTAGACCATTGTATTGATCAGAACAACTAAGTCATTGACAGTTAATCATCTTATAATATTGCTTTTACTGTGTACAATGTTCTCCTAGCTCTGCTCACTTCATTTTGCATCAGTTCATATAAGTTTTCCCAATTTTGTGTGTATGTAAAATAATTATATTTTATTTTTTCCAACTACATGTAATGACAATTTTCAATATTCTTTTTTTTTTTATTTTGGGTTTCAAATTCACTCCCTCTTCCCCTGCTGTCCCTTCCTCCTTGAGAAGGCAAGCAATTTAATATAGATTATATGTGTGCAGTCACACAAAACGTATTTCCATATTAGTCATGTTGTGAAAGAAAACACAAAGAAAAAATATAAAATAAAGAAAGTTTAAAAAGTATTCTTCAATCTGCATTCAGACTCCACCAGTTCTTATTCTGGAGGTGGATAGCATTTTTCATGATAAGTCCTTTGGAATTTCCTCAGAACATTCTGTTGCTGAGAGTAGCTAAGTCATTCACAGTTGATTATCGTACAATATTGCTCTTATTTTGCACAATTTTCTCCTGGTTCTTCTCACTTCACTTTGCACCAGTTCATATAGATGTTGTCATGCTGTTGTTTTTTTCCTGAAACCACCCTCCTCATCATTTCTTATAGCACAATAGTATTCCATCACAATCATATTCCACAACTTGTTCAGCCATTCCCTAATTTGATGGGCATCCCCTCAGTTCCAATTCTTTGCCAGAATAAAAAGAGCTGTTATAAATATTTTTGTACATATGGGTCCTTTTCCTTTTCCTTTGATCTCTTTGGGATACAGACCTAGTAGTGGTATCACTGGATCAAAGGGTATGCACAGTTTTATAGCCCTCTGGGAACAGTTCTAAATTGTTCCCTAGAACACTTGGACCAGTTCATAACTTCACCAATAACGCATTTGTGTCCCTACTTTTCTACATCCCTTCTAGCCGATATCAAATTGCATGCCATATGAGGGAGGAAGAATTGGAGGGAAGGGAAGAAAATTTAGAACTCAAAATCTTACAGAAGTGAATGCTGAAAACTAAAAACAAACAAATAAATAGAATTTTTAAAAGGAAAAAGAAGTGATGAGGGAGGTGGTTTCAGAAGACAAACATGGTAACACCTGTATGAACTGATACAAAGGAAAGTGAGAATCAGGAGTAGTAACAGTAGTTAGTAGTGGTAACAGTAGCAGCAATGTTGCAATGATGATCAACTGTGAAAGATTTGGCTACAATGATCAATATAGTGGTCCAAGACAATTCCAAAGGATTCATGATGAAAAAAAAATACGATCTACCTCCAGAGAGAGAACTGATGAACACTGAATGTAAACTGAGGCATAATTAAGTCTATCAAAGTTGGTCATTGCACAATATTGCTGTTACTGTGTATAATGTTCTCCTGATTCTGCTCACTTCACTCAGCATCACTTCATGTAAATCTTTCCAGGTTTTTCCGAAGTCCACCCGCTCATCATTTCTTACAACACAATAGTACTCCATCATAATCATAAGCCACAACTTGTTCAGCCATTCCCAAATTGATGAACATCCCCTCAATTTTGAATTCTTTGTGAGAACAAAAAGAGCTGTTATAAATCTTTTTGTACATATAAGTTCTTTTCCTTTTCCTTTGCTCTCTTTGAGATTAGACCCAGTAGTGCTATTTCTGGGTCAAGGGCATGCACAATTTTATAGTCCTTTGGGCATGGTTCCAAATTGTCCTCCAGAATGTTTCAACCAGTCCACAACTCCACCAACAGTTTATTAGTCTACTTAATTTCCCTCATCCCCTCCAGAACTTGCCATTTCTAATAGATATGAGAAGTGGTATCGCAAAGTTGTTTTCATTTGCATTTCTCTAATCAGTGATGATTTAGAGCATTTTTTTGTATAACTATAGGTAACTTTGATTTCTTCTGAAAATTGCCTGTCATATCCTTTGACCATTTATCAATTGGAAATGGCTCTTATTTTTATAAATTTGACTCTGTTCCCTATATATTTGAGAAATGAGGCCTTTAATCAGAGAAACTTGCTGTAAAAAATTTTCATATTGCTTTATTGCCTATGGGACCGATTAGTAAATTTTGTAGTTTCCCCTGCTTAACTCTTTTAATTATGTCTATTTTCACTTCTGCTTTGTTTGAAGTCATGATTGTTAGCCTTGTTTCTTTTTATTTTAGTAAAAGCATAATAGATTCTGCAACAGCCCTTTATTTTGAATCCATATGTATCTTTCTATTTCAAGTGTATGTCTTATAAATCATATATTGTTAGATTCTGGTTTCCTAATCCACTCTGTTATCTGCTTTCATTTTATGGGTGAGCTTATCTTGTTCACATTGATAGTTATGATTAGTGTGTATTTTCCTCCATCTTATTTCTCTTCTATTTGCCCTCTTTCTTTTTATTTTGTCCCTCTTCAAAAGTTTGTTTTGCTGCTGACCACTGCCTCCCTTAATCTGCCCTCCCTTTTTTCATCTTCCTTCACCCAACCCCAATATTTCTTATCCCCTTCTACTCTTATTTCCATATTGGGTAAGATAGATTTCTGTATTCAACTGATTGTGCATATATATTCTTCCCTCTTTGAACCAATTTCAATGAGATTGAAGTTCAAGCATTGCACATCCTTCACTCTTCCTTGTGTGCCTCTTTTAGAAGAGAACATCTTCCCCATCTTACCTCTCCCTTTCCCTTTCTCTGTCCATCTCTCTTTCTCACTCCTTTATTTTTCTCTTTTAGAGATCATCCCAACATAATCAACTCAACCCATGCCCTCTGTCTATACAGACTCCTTCTAACAGTCCTACTAATGATAAAGTTGTTAGAAATTACATATATCAACAAAAAAGGTAAAATGATAAATATTGCAGAAGATGTGGGCAAACTTGGATACTAATACACTGTTGGTGTAGTTGTGAATTGACCCAACCATTCTGGAGATTAATTTGAAACTATACCCAAAGGGCTATAAAACTTTGATCCAGCAATGCTGCTGCTAGGTCTGCATGCCAAAGAGATTTCTAAAAAGGAAAAAGGACCCATTTATACAAAAATAGCAGCTCTTTTTGTAGTGACTAAGGATTGGAAATCAAGGGAATCAGTTGGGGAATGGCTGAACAAGCCATTATATATAATTTTGATGTATATAATTGTGATGGAATATTATTATTCTATAAGAAATAACAAGCAGGATGATCTCAGAAAAACCTGGAAAGACTTACATGAATTGATAAGAAGTGAAGTGAGCAGGACCAGGAAAAGTTTGTACACAGGAAAAGCAACATTGTAGGATGAAGAGCTGTGGATGACTTAGCTATTCTCAGCAATACAATGATCCAAGATGATTCCAAAGGACTTCATGGTGAAACATGCTATCTGCCTCCAGAGAAAGAACTGATGTTGTCTGGATAGAGACTTGAGCATACTAATTTTCACTTTCCTTTTTTGTTTGTTTGAGTCTTTTTGTACAAAATGAATAATATGGAAATGTTTTACATGATTGTACATGTATAATCTACATAGGACTGCTTACCATCTCAGGGAGAGAAATTTGGAATTCAAAACTTTAAAAAAAATCCAAATGTTAAAAATTATTTTACCATGTAATTGGGGGGGGGGGGGAGAGAAATATCATTTTTTTTAAAAGAAGTAACACGTATCATCTTTCCATATAGGAATGTAAACAATTTAACTTTATTGAGTCCTTTATGGTTACTATTTCATGTTTACCTTTTTATGCTTCTCTTGAGTCTTCTGTTTGAATGTCAAATCTTCTATTCAGTTCTGGTCTTTTCATCAGAAATGCTTGAAAATTGTCTATTTTATTAAATATCTATTTCCCCCCAAAGGATTATATTCACATTTGCTAAGTAGGTTATACTTGGTTGTAATCTTAGCTCCTTTGTCTTCTGGAATATCATATTCCAAGATCTCTTTTCTTTTAATATGGAAGTCACTAAATCTTTTGTGATCCTGACTGGTTCCATGATATCTGAACTGCTTCTTTCTGGCTACTTACAATACTTTCTCCTTGACCTGGGAGTTCTGGAATTTGGTTACATTATTCCTGGAAGTTTTCATTTTGGGATCTCTCTCAAGAGGTGATTGGTGGGTTCTTTCAATTTCTATTTTACCTTCTTATTCTAAGATATCGGGGCCCCTTTCCTTTATAATTTCTCAAAATATGATGTTTAGGCTCTTTTTTGGACCCTTGTTTTCAGGTAGTCCAATAATTCTTAAATTATCTCTCCTTGATCTCTTTTCCAGGTCAGTTGTTTTTCAGCTGAGATAGTTCACATTTTCTACTATTTTTTTCATTCTTTTGACTGTTTTATTGTTTATTGATGTTTTGTGGTATCATTATCTTCTACTTGCTCAATTCTAATTTTTAAGGCATTCTTTTCTTCAGTGAATTTTTATACCTCTTTTTTCCATTTGACCAGTTCTGCTTTTTTAAGGAGTTCTTTTCTTCAGTAAATTTTTGTGCCCCTTTTATCATTACCATTCTGTTTATTTGTTTTTTAAGATCTTGTTTTCCTCAGTATTTTTTGTCTTTTTTACTAAACTTAATTTTTTTCATAATTATCTTGTATCACTCTCATTTCTTTTCCCAATTTTTCCTTTACCACTCATATCTTTCTTGAACTCTTCCAGGAATTTCTGTTTGGCTTGGTTCAAATTAGTATTTTTCTTTGAGGCTTTGTTTGTAAGCTGTTTTCACATTGCTGTCTCTTTCTGAGTTTATGTCTCATTCTTCCCTGCCACCATAGTAGATTTTTTTTGTCAGGTTCTTGTTTGTTTGTTTATTTACTCATTTTTCTAGCCTATTTCTTGATTTCAAACTTTATGCTGAAGTTGGCTCTGCTCACCTGAGGATAGGGAAACACTGTCTCAAGCTTCAGGCTTTTTCATGCTGCTCTTTTCAAAACAAGTTCTGGCAGTCTGCAGATTTTTGGTGATTCCAAAGTGGTGGGATCTGGAAAGAGGTGTGGTCACTGCTGTCCATGTCTGTGTTCTGGTCTTTACCCTATCTCCCTGCAGCTGCAAGTGTTAATACTCCTCCTGGTTCTTGAAATGTGCTGCTCTACTGAACCCACAAGAATTAGTGCTTCTCTCTGCCTTGGGACTGAGACTTCTCCCTTGTGACCAACCACAAATGCACTCTGGAACTATGACCCAGAACTGTGTTGGGGCAATAGAATTTCCCTTCCTGCACCCAATTCCCAGAAAAGTGTCTACTGTAATCTGTTTCTGATTAGTCATCAACCCCCACCTTACTGTCTCTGGGCTATGAAAGCTCCTGAACCTATTGCAGTGACTGGTGGTGTTGCAGCTACCTCAAAAGTCCATGGCTATTGCTGTGGCCATGATCTGGGCTGAATCCCACCCCAGTTTAACACATTTCCCTTGCTAGTCTCTTGCTTTGTCTTAGTCTGGGAAAATGTCTCAATATAACCTTTTGTTGGTTCTGCCTCCCCAATATTTGATTTGAAGAGTTATTTTAAAGTTATTTGGAGGGGAAATATTGTTGGCAAAGTTCAACTGGGTGGTTACTTCTGATCTAGTATCTTGGCTCTGACCTAAATGCTTTTGTAACTTTATTTTGTAGCCTGCAATTTTGGTAGGTCTATTAATTGTCTTAATGAGTATCTTTACTAATTCCCTAGGAGTTATCAAATAAACCATCATATCATCAGCAAATATGGATAGTTTTATCTCCTTTTTTTACCTATGTTCATATTTTAACTTGTTTCTCCTGTCTTATTGCTTTTGCTAGGATTCTAGAACTATGTCAAATAATAGTGCAGAGAGTGAGTTGTCCTTGCTTCACTTCCATGTTTGTTTAGAAAATGTTCTAGTGTATTCCTATTGCATTCAATGTTTTCTTTTGGTTTTAGATAGATGCTTTTTATGATATTAAACAAATGTTTCTCTATGCCTATACTTTCTACAGTTTTAGCATAAAAGAGCATTGTGCTTTATCAAAGACCTTTTCTGCATTTATTGAGATGATCATTTGGTTTTGGATTTTAAGTTTTTGATATGATTAATTATGTTGACTGTTTTCCTACAGTTGAGCCATGATGACATCCCTGATCTAAATCCCTCTCGACTGTAAGGAATAATCTCTTGGATAAATCACTGTAGACTGTTTGACAAAATTTTGTTTAAAAATTTTGAGTCATTTTTCATTAATGATATTGGCCTATGGTTTTCTTTCTCTGTTTTCCCTTTCCTTGTTTTAGACATTAGGTTCATTTTTTTTTCTTTCAATTTTCAGCATCAGAAATATTCATTTTACCATTAAAGTAATTCAAGTAGGTAACTTACACAAATATCATACTCCACAGTAATAGCACAGGTTTCTCCACTTCAAGCTGCCCTTTGCCTAATTTAGTTTTTCTACTTGGACCCTGGCTAGGATCTAGAGTAGATTAGAAGCAGCAGAGAAGATAGGATGAGGAGGGAAAGTGAGAGAGGGAAGGAAAGAAGAACTAAATATGACAAAGACAGAACTGTGTGAAAAATAAGGGGCTGGATAGAATATGCCAAAGAGAGAGAACAATTTGAAAACAAGGAATGGTGCTCTGATGCATCCCAAGGAGGCTAAAAGACAAGGCAGTTTGTACAATGTGTAGGTAGGTGCCTAGTAGTGTCTTCCTTCTCTTCCAAATCAGAAAACCATTAGAACCATCTCAAAAGGATTCTGGCAGGATGCCTTCTTTCTCAATTTTTTAGAAAAAAATGGTGAAGTATTGGTACTGTTCTATAAAAATTTGATAGCATTCTCCTGTGAAAACATCAAAATGAAGAGGGTTTTTTTGTTGTTATTTTTGCCCTTTGGTGGCTCTTTTACATTTAGATCTATTTCCTTTTCTTTTTTTGAGATTGGGTTATTTAAGAGCTCTACTTGACCTTCTATAGTATGAATATTTTATATTTTTGAAAGCATGCATCTATTTTTTTGTGTTCTCATTTTGTCAGTATGGAACTATCCATTGTATGTTTTGATTATTCTTTTTATGTCTTCTGGTTTTACTCTGCTTTCCCCTTGCTCATTTGCTATGTTATTGATTTGATTTTCTGTTCTCTTCTTTTTAAGCAGATTAGCTGAGTGTTTATCCACTTTGTTAGTTGATAACAAAGATAGTTGGTAACAAAGAACCAAATTTTAGTTGTATTGATCATTTCTGTGGGTTTTTTGTTCCTAATTTATTTACCCTCTAATATTTACTATCTCCTCTTTTGTGCTTATTTTGGGTTTGTTTGTTGGCTTCCTAATTTTTAAAATAAATTTTTAGTTTATTCATCCTTTCTTTTTTCATTTTGTTAACATGTTTATAAGGATATGGTTTTTATCCCAATGATTGCTTTAGCAGCATTTCAGAAATTGTGGTATTTTGTTTCATCATTATGATTTTATTTTGCATAGTTTTAATTGTTTCTATGACATCCTTTTTTTCTTTATTTTTTCCCAAAACTTTATTTTAGACTCAAGCACCAGAACACAGAGAATAGAAAAAAGAAATAAAAACATATAAACTTAAATATTGGAACTTAAATACAAAGTTAGAAAGAAATAAAAGCATGTCATGTGCATAGCAGAACATAAGAGAGGATTCAAAATATATAACAATAAATTTTCATTTCAAGAAAGCCTATATGATAAATAATACTCATGTTGAGAATTGTCCATCTTTTCTTTGCTTCCTTGTGAGTTTTCTTTTTTTCACTGCTGTGTACTTTTTTTTTTTGCCTCCCTCCAACCCTCCCCAAAAGGCCACAATAAAGTTTAGATATGTTTCTCTATAGCTATAAATATATACATACCCCCCCCCCAGAAGGCTATAATAAAGTTTAGGTATGTTTTCCATAGTTATATATACAGACACATATACATACAAAAATACAGACATACACACACACACATACATATATGTATATTCCCAAACCTATTCTGCTCCTGATTTTTGTTTTTATGTATATGCATATCTCTTGTTTCCTCTCCCTCCTGCCTCTTCTACTTTACTTTTACTCATTACCTTGCCCTCTTAGGACTTGCCTACCCCCTCCAAAAATCCCTCCCCTATCTTCCCATTCCCATAAATATATACCTTCTATACCCCTATTTATCTATTCTCTCACCCTCCCCTCTAAAGATCCCTCCCTTGTCCTCTTCCCCCTCCCTATGACCCTGCCATTTTATTTCTTCTGAATTTAGAAGACTTCTATACTCTTTTAAATATATATGTATTATACCCTCTTACACCCATTCCTGATGAAAATAGGTTGCCAGAACTGCCAGCCCTCCTCCCCCATCTAATTCCTATGTATCAATTCTTCCTCTTGCACTTCATTTGTATAAAATAATTACTCTTTTTAGCTCTTCCTAAATGGTTTTACTTTTTAAATTCATATCATGCCGAGGTTTTCCCCAATCTTTCTTATGAACTACCCAATTATTAGTAAGAATCTTAGACATAAATTTTACAATTTCCATATATAAAAAGTAAACGGTCTACCCTTATAATCAGTCTTTGTTATGTACCTTATATTTATATTGGTTTTTGTAGGTTGAATTGTCTATAATAAAGTCTTGTAAATCTGAGAGTTTATCAAATATCCATTTTTTTTTCATTCAAGATAATAGTTAACTTTGCAGGGTATGATATTTTGGCTGAAGCCCCACTACTTTTGCTCTTTTATATGTTGTGTTCTAAGACCTGCGGTCCTTTAATGTCTCTGCTGCTGGGTCTTGTGTAATTCTAATTGTGGCGTCATCATATTTAAATTGTCTTATTTTTGATGTTTTTAATAGTTTATTGATCTATGATCTATTATTATCTATGACTTATTCTTTGACCCATTCATTATTTAGTATTTTATTGTTAAGTCTCCATTTGGATCTCCATATTTTGTTTGTCATCCCTGAAACAATTACTAATTTTATTGTGGTATACTCTATAAAGGATATATTAACCATTGCCTTTTTTTTTTTAAAGCAATTGGGGTTAAGCAACTTGCTCAAGGTTACACGGCCAGTTATTATTTCTGGGTGTGGTGCTAACCATTACTTTTTTACATTTGTTTGCAGTATCTCTGTACACTGGTACATGGCAAATTTTTGCAAAAGTCCCATGTAGGACTTAGAAATATCTAAATTCTTTTGCTGTCCCATTTGGAAGATACCATGCATCTTTTAAATTTAGTTTCTCCAGCAATTTGTTCAATTCCATAATTTCCCTTTTATTTATCTTTGTGTTAGACTTATACAAAATTGAGAGGATATTGAAATCTCTCATCACTATTATATTACTATGTCTTCTTGTATCTCTGATAATGTTTCCTTCATGAATTTGAGTGCATTTAGAGTTATATAAGTTTATTATTGATGTTGGTTTTCTGTCTATGGTTCCTTTTAGTATAATATTTATATAATAATATAAATAACCTTATTTATCCCTTTTTATTTCTGAATGTTTGTTTTTGCTTTGTCAAATAGCATGATTGTAATGCCTGCTTTTTTGGATTCACTGGATGAATAGCCAAAAAAAAATCATCCCCTAAGTTTTATTTTGTATATATTTTTAAAATGTGTTTCTTGTGAGCAACCTATTTTTAGAGTTTGTTTTTTTTATCTGATCTTAACTCTTTTTCATTTTAATGGATTGTTTAATCCATGGATTACCAGGGGTGGGGAACCTGCAGCCTCAAGGACACATGTGGCTTTCTAGGTCCTTGGGGGCAACCTTTTGACTGAGCCCAAGTTTTACAGAACAAATCCTTTTATTAAGGGGAGTTGTTCTGTGAAGTTTGGATTTGGCCAGATGCCCCTAGGAATTCTAAGTCCTCCCTTCCTAAATTACCAATCCCCTAGGCCACACTCAGGGCAAGGCCCTCGTCTCCCTTCACAGATCACCATCTCTCTTCATCCAAAGGAATATTCATCAGTGGAACCACCTCCTACCACCAAAGCAAGACTTCTTTCCTTTTCAATCCTCTCCTCTCCAAGCCCTCCTCACCCATCCCCATGTTGGCTTTTTCGTTTCTGATACCAGAGAGGTCATCTTCCCCTCATTGCTAGCCCTTGATTTGACTCCAGTATATCACGCATTCTTCTCTATCCTCTTGTCCCCTCCCCCCATGCTCCCTTTTATATGCCCTCCCACACTGTAATGTGGTCCCCCAAAAAACATTGATTCACCTGTAGACAGGGCATCACCAGATTCTAACCACAATGCCCCAGGACTGCCTCTTCACTGTTACCACCACTGGACTTCCACCTTCACTCCTATTTCCCTGTATACATTTAGCAAGTTTCTTACTGGTCAAGAGAGAGGCAGAAGGACTTTTTGGAAGCAGCACCTCATGGAGGCAGAGAGAGAGACTGAGAAGGATTGCTGAGGGCCACTTTGAATTGCCCTGGACTTTTGAGACCTGCCCCCTGAGCTGCCAAGGACTGAGGAGACATGGCTGTTTTGCTGGTACTTTGTCTGTCTGTTTTGATGTTGTTTTGCCAGATTTGTCCACTGGTGAAAGACTGTCCTGTTGAAGAAGTCCTGGAACCTGGCTTTTGGTTAAGAAGCCCTGAGACTGTCCTGCAGACAGAGAGTGAATACTGTCCACTGGTGAAGGACAGTGCTGTTGTTGCAGGGGTCTGGAGACTGTCCTGCAGACAGAGTGAATACTATCCACTGGTGAAGGACAGTGCTGTTGTTGCAGGGGTCTGGAGACTGTCCTGCAGACAGAGTGAATACTATCCACTGGTGAAGGACAGTGCTGTTGTTGCAGGGGTCTGGGAACCTTTCTGTTGGTTCAGAAGCCCTGAAGAAGGATTTTCTTGTTGTATGTTTACAGAAATCCTGGGAGAGGGCTTTGCTAATGTTTTCAGGGGTTCTAGGACTGTTCTACAGACAGAGGATGAATTCATGAAGGGACTGGCAATGTATCTTGTGGCCTTGCTAAGCCTTGTCTCCCCAGGAACTAAGATTGCTGAGAACTTGCCTCATGTCAAGATGAAGAAAAGACCTCCATTTGGGTATTAAGTGCTGTGCTTAAACTTGATGTAACTCTGGGGTAGATTCAATTGTGATCCAGGGGTGGGGAACTTTTGACCTTTTTGTGTTCTATGGTTGAGCAAACGAATGTATTTTACTTATGTTTGGAAACTAATCTCCATTTGAGAAGAGGGGCTTTGTGGTGGACTTAATTAAGGTATAGCCTAGGGGTGGAAAAGTATTTAGAACAGAGACTTTGTAATTGATTGGATGATTGGAAGGTCCTGGGGTGGGGTAGTACTTGGAGATTATTTAATCAAGCTTAGTAAATGCTGTATTTGGAATGATGTCATGTTTTGATCTTCTCTGTTCTTGGTTTGTCACTGAATAAAATGGAGAGCACCTATGCTGGTATTCTGAACCTTGGGAAGTTGCCTTTCCTTGGCATTGTATTACACTCCGCTATCACTTTGTGGCTGTTGCTATCCTTAGTTGCTACATTTATTCACCCTTCTTGCATTTCTGTTGTTTGGGGTGTTCAAGAAGTAGTCTCTTCAGTTCTGGTTTGGTTTTTTTTCTAAAATTCTCTCAAACTCTGTTTTTGACTATCCATCATTTTTCATTTATGCTTAAACTCAGATTTGCAGAATAAATAAGTTAATCTGGGCTGCATCCTGAGCTCCATTGTTCTTCAGAACACATTATTCTATTTCCTCCCATATTTTCTGGTGGGCAGAATAGTCTTGTATTATTCTAATGTCCTTTCCTTTGTATTTGAATGTCTCTCTCCTGATTATTTGCAGACTTATTGTTTCTTTTTTTTTTCAAAAGCAATCAGGGTCAAGTAACTTGCTCGAGGTTATATGGCCAGTTATTTCTGGGTGTGGTGTTCAGTATCTGAGCCCAGATTTGATCCCCAGGTCATCCTGACATGTAAGCCAGTGCTCTTACTCGCTGTGCTACCTGGCCTCCCCTAGAACTTATTGTTTCTTAATTAAATTGTTAAATTCTTTTTGCATTTTGGAGGGGGGGGGGAGGCCAATTGGGGTTAAGTGACTTGCCCAAGGTCACAGGGGTAGTAAGTGTTAAGTGTCAGAGATCGGATTTGAACTCAGGTCCTCCTGACTCCAGGGTCAGTGCTCTATTCACTGCACCACCTAGCCACCCCTAAATTGTTAAATTTAATGACTGTATTTTGAGGTTTGTAGCTTTGGGGGGGGGTTTCTAGAAGTGATCTATGAATTCTTTCAATTAGTATTTCATTTTCTATGTTTAGGAATTCTTGGAAGTTATATTATCTCCTGTATTGTAGTGCTAAAGTTTTTTTTTTTCCTTTTGAGTTCTTCTGGGAAATCTAAGATCCTTAGGCTGTCTTCGAGATCAGTATATTTTGCTTGTAGAGTGAGCATAATTTCTTTAAATGTTACTGTCTTTTTGTCTCTCTTCTTCTAGATTATCCTTTACTTCTCTATATTTGTATTCTTGATCTATTATTCTCTCTTTTATTTCTTTGGTAAGACTTACTATTACAGATTCCAAATTTTCTATTCTGCCCATTATTTTTGCTATGCAGACCATAAATTTTGCTTTCATAATTCTTGATTCTCTTTTAAACCACTCAGTGTGTTAGGGTTCCATGTTTTTATCAAATTCCACAGGATCTTCTGTCTCATCAAGTGTTGGATTATGGTCCTTTGTTTTATAGTATTTAATCATAAATGTCTAAACTCATTTATTAGCTCTAGAGATTGCATTTTCTTCTGTTATTAATGTTTTCCTCACTGATTTATCTGTTTATGTTCAAGGTCTTTGAGTTTCCTTCTTCCTAAGATCTTTGGTAATTTCAGGCTTTTTTCTCCTATTCACTTTCTGACTCTGTCCCTCTGATGATGGTTTCCTTGTGGACTGGATCTCAAAGTGTCTTAGCCTCCTCCCATACCAGGCAGTGCATGGTTAGCCAGACTAGGATTCTGCCCCAAATGACTTCTGGGTAGTCAGAAATGGCCCCATCTGGATGCTGAGTTCTTTCCCTCAGGCTAAGTGGAATATAGCACCCTGCCTTCACCCTATCTCTCCCCTCCCCACTTTCCATACCTGTATGTATCCTGTAAGTATCCTGACTCATTCCTCCTTTCTTCTGTTCTTCAATTCTCTAGCCCAGGATCTGCAGTTCATAGAGTTGATCTATGGCATCTATGTCTGCCTTGGTACAGTCAGTTCAGAGCTTTACAGCACTAGTACTATGGGGTTGCTGCTCTAAATAAGGCTTTTGCTCCTGAAGGGCTATCACCTGCCATACTGGCTATCTGTTGGTTCCTGAACAAATTTCCATATCCTAGATTTGGAATCTCCATGGCACTAGGAAAATGGAGGGGGAACTTCAAGGAGGAAGGTGGGGGGGGTGATAAATGCCTGTGTCTTGGGTCTACTAGTGCAGCCTCACTGCCAGTAGTATGAGAGGTGGGAGAGGAATGCTAAGTCAGCTCAGGATCAGTGAGTTTCAATATATGAGTTTCATGGGTTTTCTTTATTTTAACCTTCTTTTGGAGTTTGAGTGTCCTAGACCATGGACACAGCTGAAGTTGCTTTGTCTTTGGACATTTCTACTTTGGAGAATTTTAAGAGACAGTGAGGATCAGAGAAATTGTCTAGTCTTCCATTATGTTGCTCATGTAACCTCAAAGGGCTCCTAATTTATCATTAATTTTTATGTTAAACTATGACACTTAAGGTCTTGTCTGATTTAAATCTAACAATCAGGTCATGGGACAAAATGTAGTTGTCATATGAAAGTTAAATTGGAAGGAAATTGAGAACAAATGTCTGTAGCATGAAGGCCATTTTCTTTGAGTGTTCGGACAGTTTTCTTGCAGGGAATGAACCTGTGATTTCCCATTGAAGAAGCTCCCTTTACCCAAAACAATAAGATGAATGGACAATATTTATATAGAACTTTGAGGTTTAAAACGTCCTTTAAATATATTATTTCATTTGATCCTCAAATTTACCTGTGAGATAGGAGCTATCATTATCCCCATTTTGCAGATGGGGAAACTGAGACTGAGAAAGGTTCAATAATTTGTCCATGGTCACATAGCTGATAAGTGCCTAAGATAAGATTCTAATTCAGATCTTCCTTATTTCAAGGCCAATACTCCATGCATGATTCCTCTCAACTAGATGTTTTAAATTATTATTTATACTGTTATTTCATTCTTGATGGGATTCAGCTATGAGTGGTCCCAGAACAAGTCATTATCATGCTATTAAATTTCTACATTTGATGTTATGAAGACTTTTGTGCAAGTGGATAAAGTGACTGATTTTCTTGTAATTGAGTAAGAGTATTAGGATGTAAGTGCATCACTTGTAGACTTACTGAAAGCATTCTTAGGATGACTCTAGTAGGAGATAAGACAAAAAGGTTGTCCTGTATCTCATCCTGTTCCCAAGTGGTTTTAATATCTTCCTCTACCTTTTTTTTTTAAAGCATTTCATTCCTTGTAGTTTGGATATTAAGTTTTCAGTAATGTAACATCTATTGAAAACATAGTGTTCAAATCTTTATAGACACTTACCCTCTGTTTCCTTCAGTTTCCTCATTTGTAAAATAGGGATAATAATAGCACCTACCTGCCAGGATTGTTGTGAAGATCAAATGAGATAATAACCACACAGTAAGATTGACATAAATGTTAGGCATAATATTATTAAATATCCATTTCTCAGTCATTTATTCAATGCCTCTTTGTTAACATATTACTGATTTAGTTCATTACTCATGGGGAGGCTTTTTGTTTTGTTTTGTTTTGTTTTAAATCCTCTCTTGGATATTACAAGGCTAAAGAAAACTACATTTGATTTTATTTTTAAAATACAGTGGAATATATCTACTGTGAGATTTTACCTTTGCTTTGTGAAATGAGGTCTGTTCACTCTGAAACTATTTTTATATTTTTATACATTTTAAAGTTATTTATCACATGAGAATTAATCACTCAATAAACATTTATTAAACATTTACTATGTGCCATGCACCACACTTAGTCTTGGGGATACAAAAGGCAAAAGACAGTCCCTGCCCTCAAGGGGCCTACAATCTAATGGGAGAAACAACATTCAACCAAATATATACAAAGCAAACCACATACTGGATAAATAGAAAATAATTAACAGAGGAAAGGCGCTAGAATTAAAAGGGGTTGGGGAAGGCTTCCTTCAGAAGGTGAAATTTTAGTTGGGACTTAAAGGAATACTGGAAGATCAGTAATGAGAACAAAGGGGGGAGAATGTTCTAGGTATGTGTAATGCGAATGTAAATTTTAAAGATCTTCCCTGCCCCTAGGCTGATGTGCACCTGAAGCCTGGGGTGGGGGAGGCTTGTTTTTCAGTAGATACTTTTTGATTGGCCAGTGGGTCCAAGAGGTTGTTACATTCTCTGAGCCAGGAGAAGGCTATATAAGCCCTGATGTGTAGCTTTGTTTTGGGACTCACTTTGAGAAGTGTTCTGTGATTTGATCTGAATTCT